>NW_027468685.1:9894171-9936671 GCF_046254945.1 Alosa pseudoharengus
TCTGAATGCATAAATCAGTTTCCCTTGGTGATCTTAAGCTGCTTTCAACTCGAGTTGCATCTCTTCTCTGTTCCTGAATTTCAATTCTGCATTTCAATCAGCGTCTTCTTCTTTCACCCGACACCACCTTCTCTGGCAGAGCTGTGTTCCCAGCCAGCCTGTCTCTGGATGTTTGGCACAGGGTCTCTCTTCATCTTTATGAAGTTATTATGTTGGGGTTAGCCTTTATTAAGACATGATAAAAACAGGAAAGAAAATGAGTGGGAGAGAGAGAGAGATGGGCAGTGGGTCCGTCAAAGCGTCAGTCCACAATTATTACCCTCAGTGAGTTAGAGGTAAAAAATAATAAATATACACACACACACACACACACACACACACACAAACACAAACACACACACACACAAAAAGCGCACCATGAGCACGGAGCCCATTTATGGGATGAGACTTTGACGCTTCCAGTCTCATAGGATCAGAGCCGTATCAGCACCATATCAGAGCCAGATCCATAATCAATTCAGAGTCACATCCAGAGACGTTGCTGACCACTTCTGTTTGGATTCTGCTATTGCCAACGTCACATTTATGGGTCTGGGACGCATCACAATGCTTTTGCGTTTACACTACAAAAGATATGAGGTCAAGTGCATCTCAGACCACCTCAGCAAAGGGTTTGAGTGATCGGATCACATTGCGTCTTGGCGATTATTTACATTTGTATTTACAACTGACCACTTGGGATCAGATCACCCAAGACGCATTTTAAACACAAATGGAAATGGGCTCATTCCCTATCTGGGCCAGATATGGGCCTGAGCCCTCACAGAGTTAGCGGCTATGGGCCTTTTGTTAGCCAGCTGATCTTCAGTATCGCATGAGCAGTCACACAACCAAATTACAGCTGCTTTGTTTTCGGATATTTGTTTAGCTTTGGGCAGCATGTAGCCATGTGGTTTAACAACAACAACAGCAGCAGCAGCAACAACAACAACATTTAGCCCTGCCCTACATTTCCCCTTTAATGTTTATTTATATCAGATACTTTCATTACAAAGCCTCACAGTATTGAACAGATGCACAGACATTTTGTTCAGTCTCCCTTGGCGTATCAGGCTCTTGCTGTAGCAGTTGAGGTACTGGGTCACCTGCGGTGTGCAGGAAGGGAAGAAGAAGTTGATCCGAACTGATGTCTCCAGTATACAACCCTGATCCAAACTGAAGTCCAAGCACCTGCTTGCTGTACTGCATCCACCTCACTGCTAACTGCTAGCTGCTAACTGGGTCACCAGTGGCAGAGACTTTCTAATGTGGAGACACAGCACTCAAAAAATATTCCATAGAAATGCATGGGGCTAGTTTGTCACGCCAATATGGCCGTTGTCTACACATACCCCACCGCTTCCTCGGCAAAACGTCGACATGTGAATACATTGAGCCAATCATGTGGTCTGATGTGAATACATTGAGCCAATAATGTGGTGTGTTGTGAAGACATCGTGCCAATCATGTGTTGTGATCTCGCCGCTGGAGCAAGATTGGTGTAGTGAAGCCTTGCGCACTCGCAGTTTGACCCAAAGACTGTGCCCGATGAGTGCCCATAAAACGTTGGTATATGGCCGCCGAGTGGAGGGACTTGCCTAAAAGGACTTTGCCAGCGGTCACTCCCAAAGTTACCTGGATTAGCCAGTTAGCCAGTTACCTCACTTTGTAGTGCAGCCCTGCTGTGTGGTGTGTGCACCGTGCAGGCGGGCTGGGAGATGTTGATCCAAACTGAAGTCTCCAGTCCACAGGCCTGATCCAAACCAAAGTCTGCACACCCAGCACCTGCCGTACTGCCGAACCGCCTCCCCCTCACCGCTAACTGCTAGCCGCTAACTGGGCCAGGCGTTCACCTTTTAACCAGGTCACTGTGGTTGTGTCCCAGACGACGCCTTCATGTCACTTCCTCTCTCACAGACACACACACACGCACACTAAAATACACACACGCAAACATTCATCTAGGACTCGGGGCTGCAACTGATCTCTGCTTTCAACAGCTTTCTCATCCCCTGTCTGTCTCACATAGCCTTGTGTTGCTGTCTGTCTGTCTCTCTATGGTTTCACTCTGTCAAACACCTTCTCACCCCCTGTCACCTATATTTCCATATTTGCCTATTTTGAGAGAACAGTCTTGTACACATAAGGACAACAATATCCCCATGCCCACTGCCCTAAATTACCTCTTCCTGGCTTGTCTCCATGGTTATCAAGGTGTTGTTTGGTCCTTGGAAAGGATGTTTTCAGACGGATGTTATTGGATTTTGTGGATCGTTGTATAATGCTAGATTCAGAGTTTGGGCAGGTTCTGTTGGCTGCCTGTTGTATGGATCCAGCAGGTCTGGCATTCAGTTCTGAGCCTGGATCCATCCCACAGTCCTTTGCTATCTTTAGTGCTTCCTCTCATCACGATCCTGTCTTCTTCCTTTCTTTCTCTCTCTCTTTCTCATTTCATCCCTCTCTCTCTCTCTCTCTCTCTCTCTGTAACTCTCTCAGATGTCTCGCCGGTGTTGGCAGGCTTCCTAGGTGCCGGGGTGCTGGTCGTCTCGGTGACGGTCGCCGTGTTCCTGTGGACCTGCTGCCAGCGCCGCTACCGGCGAATGACGGGGGCCTACAAGCTGAACAGCGGGCCGTACGACCCCCCCGTGGACCCCCCCTATAAGTTCATCCATATGCTCAAGGGCATCAGCATCTACCCCGAGTCCCTCAGTGGCAGCAAGAAGATCGTCCGCGTGGGCCGTCGCCACGGCAACGGCGGGCCCTCGTCATCGTCCTCTTCGGCCTCCTCGTCGGCCACATCGTCTCTGACATCGTCGTTGCGCGACTGGCGCTACAGCTTCGGCGGTGGCAGTGGTGGCGAATGCGGACGCGGCCGTGGAAACGTGATGGTGGATGCCGATCCCGAGGGCGGCTTCCTCGGCGGGGGGGCGCACCTGCAAATGAACCCGCTGGTGCCCCCTTGTGGCGTGCCCAGACTGGAGCGGGCACTGCCCATCCGCGCTGACTACTGCTGCCTGGAGAGCTCGAGTGGCGGGAGTGGTGGCAGCAGTGGCAGCGAGCCGGCCAGTAAGTCGGCCTCGCCCCACTGCACGGCCGCCCTGAATCTGGGCACGCTCAGTCTGGCCGTAGACTACAACTTCCCTAAGAAGGCGCTGGTGGTGACCATCATGAGCGCGCAGGGCCTGCCGGCGGTGGACGAGCAGGCGGGTAGTTCGGACCCCTACGTGAAGATGACCATCCTGCCGGAGAAGAAGCATCGCGTGAAGACCCGCGTGCTGCGGAAGACGCTGGAACCCGTGTTCGACGAGACCTTCACCTTCTACGGCGTGTCCTACAGCACCCTGTCCGAGCTCACGCTGCACTTCCTGGTGCTCAGCTTCGACCGATTTGCCCGCGACGACATCATTGGGGAGGCCGTCGTTCCCTTGACCGGCGTGGACCCTAGCACTGGACGCGTGCATATCAACCAGCCAATCACCAAGAGGAATGTTCAGGTATGTGCAGGAATGTTCAGCATGCGAAGCACGTGGGATGTGTAGGTATGTTTGTGTGTGTGTGTGTGGGTGTATGCATCTGTGCATGTGTGTGTTTGTGTGTTTGTGTGTACGCAAACAAGTTGAAAGAGATATATGATCGAGTGGGAAGTGTGGTGTGGAATGAATATTTGAGGGGGAAACGAGGACATTGCCAGAGATCAAGGAGAAGCAAATGGTAATGTTGGTGAACACCGATACCGATACAGATAAAAAGAATAAAGAATAAAGATGGAGAAGTTGTAAAAATAAAAAAGGGAAAAAGTCAGAGAGCATCAGAAATGAAACATAAAGGGGCTCATAAGGAAAACATGAGGGCAGAACTATCAGCACCGAGGTTTCCATCATGTATTATTTTGGCAGATTTAGTAGTCACGGCTTCAAGGAAGAGAGAGAGAGAGAGAGGGAGAACATATAAGATGATTAAGAGGGTGTGGTAGCATAAAGAAAACCTCAATATAACTTGATTCTGATGAGAGAGAGGAGAGGGACAGAGAGACAGAGATGGGGGATAGAGAGAGAGGGTGGGTGCATTACTTACTTTACTTTATTTTAATACGTACCCTACTCCATGTCAAATATTTTTCTTGTTTTGATATTTTCACATCATACTTTGGCAATATTGCAACTTTTACAGTCATGGCTATGAAATGTATTGAATTTGAATTTGAATTTGAGAGATAGAGGCGAGGGGTACAGATAGAGAGAAAAGGAGAGAGGAGAGAGAGAGGGAGATAGATAGAGAGGGGGTAGAGGGAGATAGATAGATAGATAGATACAGTAGATAGATAGATAGATAGATAGATAGATAGATACAGTAGATAGATAGATAGATAGAGAAGAGGGATTAAGAGAGAGAGGGAGAGAGAGAGAGACAGATAGAGAGGGGGTGGAAAGAGAGGAAGAGAGATAGAGGAAGAGAGAGGGGGTAGAGAAAGAGGGAGAGAGGGGGAGAGATAGATAGAGGGGTACCCTACTCCATGTCAAATATTTTTCTTGTTTTTATATTTTCACATCATACTTTGGCAATATTGCAACTTTTACAGTCATGGCTATGAAATGTATTGAATTTGAATTTGAGAGATAGAGGCGAGGGTTACAGATAGAGAGAAAAGGAGAGAGGAGAGAGAGAGGGAGATAGATAGAGAGGGGGTAGAGGGAGATAGATAGATAGATACAGTAGATAGATAGATAGATAGATAGAAAGGAGGGATTAAGAGAGAGAGGGAGAGAGAGACAGATAGAGAGGGGGTGGAAAGAGAGGAAGAGAGAGAGATAGAGGGGGGGTAGAGAAAGAGGGAGAGAGAGGGGGAGAGAGATAGCTATATAGAGAGGGGGTAGAGAGAGGGGGGGTAGAGAGAGAGGGAGAGAGATAGATAGAGGGGTGGTAGAGAGAGAAGGAGAGAAAGAGCTTACAGTATGGCTGTAATATGAGGCTGATAACAGACTTGAAGACCATTATGACCACTGGGCCACAAGCACAGAGGAGGGACGTCTCCTGTTTTAATCATTCATGAGGTGGTGCATGAATAATGGATCAGGCCGTTGCAGGGAGTTAATGTAGACTGTTGCATATAGAGTCATTGGAGACGTCATATTTACACAGATGAACACTCTCACTGTACTTCAGCATTAGCATCTGCATGGCTACTGCACAGATATTGTTGCAGGCCAATTGAAGATACATTTTTGTGTGTGTGTGTATGTGTGTGTGTGCATGTATGTGTGTTTGTGTGTGTGAGTTGTGTGTGCTATAATCCGTCATAACTCTGTGTTATCTGAAAGAGCAGAGACATTCACACTGTCTAATGACACAAGCACAGGATGGACAGATGGTGTGTGTGTGTGTGTGTGTGTGCGTGTGCGTGCGTGCGTGTGTGTGTGTGAATGTGTGTGTGTGTGTGTGTGTGTGTGTGTGTGTGTGTGTGTGTGTGTGCGTGCGTGCCTGTGTGTGCATGTGAGACCAGCTCAATAGAGCAGTGAAGGGTGAGAAGATAATCCCCGAAGAAACTAAACAAACAAACAAAAAAATACCAGACTCAGCTTTGGTAGCCTGAGGAGACCTCTTCCTGTGCACATGCTGAGCAATGATGAAGACATAATGATTAAAACACTGCCATTCAGTGAGCAGCATACAAGTACATGATCACAGGCTAAATCAGAGGTGTGTTCAAGTTTGACAAACACTGGCGAACGTTCATGGAGTTGAAGACGTGACATGAAGACCTCCGACATGACCCTCAAAGAATCAGAATCAGAATCAGTTTTTATTGGCCAAGTATACTTACATATACAAGGAATTTTACTTCGGTAGGTGTTAAACTCTCTGTATATTCAACAAATATACATTTAGTAGTACAAATAGACATGTAGTAGTAAAACATTCAATAGACAATAGTAATAAAGACACATACTGTACAATATAGACAACAATATACATGTAGATACATATCAACGTATTAACATAAGATACAAAATACAAGAATATACAAAAGGCAGTAGAATAGAGTAGAGGAGCATTCAGCAGCAATACAACACACCTATCGGAACTCCCCCTATTACCGTCGGTCCCGTATTTCCACCGTCTTGCGTGTATGTGTCACTTAATATCCATTTCTATACAAACCAAGACAGTGGACTCCTAAAGAAACGCAACCACCCACACCATAGGTGTATCTACATTAGCTATGTACCAAAAAATTACATTTTACCGTGACTCGAAGAGCTGTAAACAGTGTTGTAAGGCTGCGTGTACACAACCACTTGGAGCTCCAGTGGAATTTTAATTTCATGACGAGAATTCTCGGTCTAACCGTTCATGTGCCATTGAAACGGTGTAAATAGGCGACCCATCAGGCCAGCACTATAACTCCGAGCGTGGTAAACAAAATCGGATATTTCAGGCAGTAAATGCTCCCGTTAAGAACCAAACCAGATTTTGTTCAAATCTACACATCTATGGCTACTGAGAAATGTAAGTTCATTTAGTAAATGTTATTTTGAAGTGTTAAAAAACATTGTTGTTTTAGAATTTCTGAACAAAAGTGGTGATAATTGGGGGTGTTACGATATATTACATCCCATAATCTCTGCTGATACTGGATCCATTTGCTTTTTTAGTCCAGACAGAAACCCAACACACTTTATAGCCCATAACCTCTGCTCTGCTGAGAGAGGATCCATTGGCCTTTAAGTATGGACAGTAAATTACTCAGACATTATCTCTCTTTCTCTACCTCCCTCTCTCCCTCCCTCTCTCTCTCTCTTTTCCTCACTGTGAATGGCTTAAATGGAACCTATCTCCGTTTCTGTCTCAAACTCTGTTCCTGCAGAAACATGGTGGAATCGATCCCCCCTTCGGAGAAAAGGTGGATAGAGGAAGCGGAGAGGAGACTTAATGAGACGAGGAGAGGCCCAGAGAAAGCACTCAGTGACGAGAGAGAGTGAGAGAGAGCGAGAGAGAGAAAGAGGGAGAGGCACTTGAAAGACAAATGCTAATACTAACGTTACTCAAATTAGCCTGGGAGCAACGGGAAGATGAGAGAGGGGTGGAGGAGAGTAAGTGGATCAGAGGAGGACAGCAAGTGGAGCTTAGTCTTTGTCTTGTGTTCATGTGCATAGTTCTCAGCAGGCACTTTTGTCCAAAGGGACTTATAATGACATAATAATATACATAATAATTACATGAATAAACATTACCTTAAGATTAAAATGAAAGTAAAGTCACATTGTGTAAACAATAGTATTAGTAATAGACTAAATAGAATTTAACAGAATAATATCAAACATACAAACTGTGCATCTGTAAGGAGATATCTGCATACATGATCTGGGAGTAGTGGGAAGGAAGTCCATTGACGAAGGACCTTCCATTTCTGTGTTGAATAACGAAGTGCTGTTTGGTTCC
Source organism: Alosa pseudoharengus (assembly GCF_046254945.1). Classification (NCBI taxonomy): domain Eukaryota; kingdom Metazoa; phylum Chordata; class Actinopteri; order Clupeiformes; family Clupeidae; genus Alosa; species Alosa pseudoharengus. The sequence continues at coordinate 9,901,651 of NW_027468685.1, forward strand.
GGTGTATCCGACACGGATATGCTTTACTCCGTCGATGAGATAAGAGGAGAGGAGGGGGGGAGGGAGGAGAGGAAAGAGGTGGAGAAGAGATGAGTGGAGAGGAGAGGAGGAGGAGAGGACAGGAGAGTAGAGGAGAGGAGAAGACGCAAAAGGAAGAGAGGAGAGAGGTTGAGGTTAGGGATGGGGTTGGGGGGTAAATTACTGATGGCTTCCACTGTAAAAACGTCAGCCTGCTTACTACAGCAGTATGTCAGGTACTTATGGCGGCTACAGAAAGCCATTATCCTTTTATGGCACGCCAGGCGTCCACCCCTGGCCATATGCCTCGCTCCGGCATCTCGTGTCTAAATCATCCGCAGAGAACCGCACTGAAGTACACCCTACCACACCCCACAGACTGGACAAAAATAACCAGACAAGGCCTTGGTCCACACACACATACACACACACACACACACACACACACACACACACACACACACAAACTCACACACACACACATACACACACACACACACACACACAGACACACACACACACACACACACACACACACACACACACACACACGCACATACACACAGCCTAACAGAATGTACAGTACTCCTGCCAGGTGCACAATGTTTAAACATGAAACATGAAGAAAACTATATTCACAGACAAATGTATATACAGCATATGCCCAGACATATATATATATATATATATATATATATATATATATTCTGTGTACTGTACAGTAAGGGCAAACTGATTTATGCACACACGATTCACGATACTGTCAACTAGATCCTGTCCACTTAACATCAGGCGTTGGTCAGCAACTGACTGTAACCATCAGGTGGACAGTTTGAATGAAACTAAAATGACATGACATGACATGACATGACATGACTTGACTTGACTTGACTTGACTTGACTTGACTTGACTTCAACTGAATGCAATTTAATGGAGCTGGATTTATGAGGTGCATGTGAGCCAGATCAGGGCCAGATCCAACCCAGCCAGCCGTCGCCATCACATCCTGTCTGTGATTCCTGCCCCCTCGGTGCACGTGTCAGGAAAACATTAGCATAGGGAGCATGAGTGGCTGTTATGTAAATGTCTGTCTGATTCATGCGTATAGAGCTGCACAAGTTGCTGGCAGCACCGCACCGCACAGCAGCACTCTGATGCACCCAGTATGAGAAGCAGATACTCACACACACACACACACACACACACACACACACACACACACACACACACACACACACACACACACACACACAGTGATAAACGCACACAGAGTGACAGATAGAAACTTACTCACACAGACAGACACAAGCACCGACAGTATTGAACATGTGCAGAAACACCATGTTCACCATGACGAATAGACACACACACACACACACACACATACACACACACACATACATGCCCATAAAGAGGCATAGTGAATCATCCATGACTAAGCACAGAGAAATACACACACACACACACACACACACACACACACACAAAGAAACACATTCACCAACTGTATCTGAATTGCATGTGCATGCGCGCGCGCGCACACACACACACACACACACACTTCTTCTGTGATATACGTGTCTCAAGTTCAAACTAAGCCTTGGGCTGCCTCCCACTGTGAGTTGCTATGGTGATACCACAGAGTACCATGAGAATCTGTTCTCCCAGAACTGAGTGATGAGAGAGAGAGAGGGAGAGAGAGAGAGAGAGAGAGAGAGAGAGAGAGAGAGAGACCAAGAAAGAGGGAAGATAAGGAGGGTTTAGAGGAGGTGTATTCACTGCAGAAAAGCTCCCGAAGAATTTCACACCATACATGTGCATGCATGTTTGATCCACATGAGCCGCTGCAAAAGTGTGTGTGTTCATTGTAGTGGGTGGATAGAGAGCTCTGCCTGCATATGTGTGTGCTTCTGTGTAGAGGCGCTTGGGTGTTTACCATCTGTGTGTGTGTGTGGGTTGGTGTTTGTGTGTGTACATTGACTGGGTGTGTCAGTAGGTAAGACCTGGATGTAAGATCTGCTGTGTTGCAGTGCTTGTGTGTGAAAGAGGTTATGTGTGTGTAGCTGTGTGTGTGTGTGTGTGGCTGTGTGTGTGTGTGTGTGTGTGTGTGTGTGTGTGTGTGTGTGTGTGTGTGTGTGTTTGTTTTAACATGTGTGCCATTCTTCACTCTCTTCCTGTAGTGTGACAGCCGTGGAGAGCTGCTGGTGTCTCTCTCCTACCATCCTGCCACTCAGCGTCTCAATGTGGTTGTACTGAAGGCCAAACACCTGCCCAAGATGGACATCTCCGGGCTGTCTGGCAGTGAGTATACCTGACTACATAGACATGTAGACAAACACACACACACACACACGTGCCTACACACACACACACACAGACACAGACACACACACACACACACACACACACACACACACACACACACACACACACACACAGATCCTATCACACCCTCTTCTCTTATTATTACTGTATTCAACCATACACACACACACACACACACACACACACACACACACACACACACACACACACACACATACACAGATCCTATCACACCCTCTTCTCTTATTATTACTGTATTCAACCACACACACACACACACATACACACACACACACACACACACACACACACAGATCCTATCACACCCTCTTCTCTTATTACTGTATTCAACCACACACACACACACACACACACACACACACACACACACACACACACACACACACACACACACTCACACACACACACACACACACACACATATTCTCTCATCCTTGCTAACGCTCTTCTCTCATCCTCCTCACCGTCCCCCTCCCTCCCACAGACCCGTACGTGAAGGTGAACGTGTTCTACGGCCGCAAGCGCATCGCCAAGAAGAAGACCCACGTGAAGAAGTGCACTCTCAACCCCGTCTTCAACGAGTCGTTCATCTACGACGTGCCCGCCGAGCTCATGCCCGACCTGTCCGTCGAGTTCCTGGTCATCGACTTCGATCGCACCACCAAGAACGAGATGGTCGGCCGCGTGGTCCTGGGCGGGCAGAGCCCGGCGCCCACTGGCGTCACACACTGGCGCGAGGTCTGCGACAACCCCCGCCGGCAGATTGCCAAGTGGCACAACCTGGAGGAGTTCTAGAACACAGAGCGTCCGCTGCCGTTGCCTTGCCCAGCAAGAGGTGGAGGGGGTGGGGAGGGGCGCACGAGTGCCTACCCCTCTGCCACCCCCCTTTATCCCAAAACACATAAAAGATTTAGTTGAAATAGAGAAGACAACCCCCCCCCCCTCCCCCCGCCAAGTTCCTCAGTCCCATTAGACATTCCCTCTTCCTGATAAGAGACACTATGCCCCTCCTCCCTTGTCATGTTGACAGGTGCTGAACCCAATCACCTGACACCCTGAGACCTCCTCCCTCCCTCTTATTCAATCCCTGCCTAATCAGAGACAAAATTGCTCTTAAGGACAGAACTCACTCCACGCCTATGAGATACCTGCCCCTAACGCCCCCACTCCAACCCCAACTCCAAGCTTTCCCCTTCCAGACACCGTCTGGGAACGTAAAAGAGATCGTCGACCAAGGACTCTGACGACTCAAAAAAGCAACAAAGAACAGACTGATCACAAAGCTTCAAATTAATATATTCATTAATATATCCACTCATCGTATCCATAGAATAGGCATTCTGATTCCGGGCTGTTCCGGATTGTTCCTGGGGGTGTTCTGGTGTGCATTACAGTACAGTTTACTGGGTTCTCGCCAGCTCCTCCTGTCTAAGCAACTACCCCTCACACATGTGTGTGTGCATTCTGTGATCATGTTTAGGAAGTCCTCATTAGAACAAAAAAATAATGGGTGTGAATCTACCCTTCATGGGGTTTGGATGCAGTTTTATAGTTATAGAAAGCTCATAGCTAGTTAAATGAATAGGTCAGAGATGAGGTAGTGGAAGTGTGTATTAAATCTCTAATGGGTCAGATTGTCAAACCACTTTCCACTTTCTGTATTTATTAGGTCAGGAAAGAAGGATAATCTGAATCCTCATGACTAAATGTAAACAGAAAGGGAACCGGCGACTCGTTTGCAGACTGGTTTTCTGGGTGTTTTTCAAACGAGCCTTTAAGTTGCATTCAAAACTGGAAGGACATCAACTAGTAGATCCACAAAGAGGTTGACTTCATTAGAAGCAAAGTAAAGCAAAGCAAAGCAAAGTTGTGTAACTCACTTAATCATGATTTACATCAAGCATTTCTTTCAGGGATTCTCAAATTCTAGTTCCTTCCACAGGATCCTGTGCTTGTAGGGAAGAAGCATGTTTATTTTTTGTTATAAAAAAAGAAAGAGAGAGAGAGAGAGAGAGAGTACAGCAGCCACGAAAAACCAAAAAAACTAAACTCAGCACCACAGAAGGGTTCTGTTCAAGTTCAACATGCTTTTTGTTCTGCAAGAGGGAGATCACACCTGGTAGTTCAGCTGGATTATAGTATCTGTCATCACTCCGTATTTGTGTTTGTTACATATCACTCATCTGCATAGTGTATATATGTGTGTGTTTGTGTGTGTGTGTGTGTGTGTGTGTGTGTGTGTGTGTGTGTGTGTGTGTGTGTGTGTGTGTGTGTGTGTGTGTGTGTGTTATTGAGAGAGAGAGACCTGTAGGTTCCACATCTATCTCTGACACGTTTTGACTGAGTGACTGAGTGTCTCTGTCTCTCTCTGTGTGTGGTGGAGATCTAAATGAGCAGCTCAGTCTGTCCCTGAAGTGACTTTGGTCTTCTCATTTCCAGTAGCATCAAACCTCCAAAAGTCCTCATGACAGGGACTCCCATCAGCTCATTTTAGTCTGTGTTGACGTCAGCACACACACGTCATGCACGATATCACACACATAACCATTATACACACTTCATACTCAGATAACCTGTCACACACACACACACACACACACACACACACACACACACACACACACACAGCCATCAGACTCTGACTCCCCAGAGAGTAGCTGCATGGCTGGAGACTGGATTGCAGTTAGAAGCCTCAGTTAGCAGCAGAGTGGCAGCTGGGGCTCGTATCACCATGCTTAGTACTTTCTTCTGGGACAGCGTAGTGTCGGCAGCAAAGGCTGTTTTGTCAACTTGAACAAGACCAGAAAACACACACTCATACACACACACAAACACACACTCAGTCAGTGCACACACACACACAGATAGCCGCTGACTCTGAATCAGATCCGACCCTGATCTGACCCATATCGCCACCAGATCAGAACCAGAAATGTTCTAGAGAGGAAAGCCGTCATAATAAGAGCCCTTTATAGATCAGCTGGGACTGTGGGGGCGGGTTGCACCAATTAAAAAGAACAACAGAGGCGCATCGACCTCTCCCCTCTCATAAACAGAGGAGTCAGAATACCTGACAGAGGCAAAAGGCCCATTCACACCAAGAACGATAACTATAAACAAATATCGTTCTCGTTAATATGAATGACGACGTTCACACATAAACTATAACAATAACGACATGAAGAATGAACAATATTGTTGGGGATCACTTTCAGAGCGATTTTGAGGACGATAAAAAGCTAATAGCCAATCAGAACACATAACATTTTAGCTGTCACATTCATTAACACAAGGAGAGACTGTTTATCGTTGTTCAGTGTGATCGCTTTTATCGTTATGGTTATAGTTATCGTTATCGTTCTGGGTGTGAATAGGCCGAAAGACTAGAGAGAACTTTGAGACTTGGGGTCTCGTGCGGCGGCTGCCATTTTGTATAGATTCTCACAGACATTTTTTTTCCGGCTCATCCTGTCTGTCTTTCTTTGCTCTCATTGGAGCCAGCTGTACATACTGTAACATAGGAAACTTAAAATCTCTTCTTACTTTCTTGTTTTTCTTACTGAATTTCAATATTCATACGCAATGGATTCTTGTAGAACACCATCTATATATAAGTTAGGTAATTATTATACCCCTTCATAAACTCTGCTCCAACAAACATTAGTGTGAAATGTCATATCAAGAAGATGTCCGTGTTATCTTTTTAAAACCTTTTTTTTGCCAGGTAAATTGTGTGACCATGACCACACCCAGTAACTGAGACTCTGAGTGTAATAGAAACACCATGGAATAATTTATATCTAGCATCAATATTCAATGCCTTTTAGTGCTAAGACGGTATACAGTCAAAAAACGTCTAAAAGGGTCATGATCGTACCCAATCGATCAACAACCTTAAATAGTGCAATATCAAACGTACCAGGCGCACATTCTCCATATTATAAGTCAGTGTAGCATCAGAATGATTTTGGAGCCGTTGTTGTAAGGTAAATTAACTGCACTGTGTTGCTTTAATACAGGGCACCAGAGGACCAGGAGCAGGCTTCTGTCTCAGAAAATAAAGTAAAATTTTACCTTTAGGGATACAAAATGCTTGTCACTGTGGCAGTACCCCCCAGGGCACACAATTGTACCCCTTAACCAGTAAATGTATTTAGAGAAGGTACATAAATGGTTCAGAGACAGTGCATATCAATAAAGTATCTAACAATCTATCTATCTATCATATTAGTACCTCAGGGCTTAATTGTGCCCCCTGTAGGATATATTGGCAAAAGTTGTACCCTAGAGAACCTTAACAGTACCTTTTGTTTTTCTGAGGGTGTTAAGGGCCTGGTTTTGCCTCCTTGCGGGGACAGAAGGGAGTCAGTGGTGGTGCCCACTGGGTCTGTCTGTTTTATACGGTGTCCTTGCTGAGGGCACACAGGCAGCAGCCTGAATAGGCCCCTGTAAAGTCTGCCATTGTCATCCAGCACATTTATTTGTCGAGTTCAGCTGCTTGCTTTACACAGACCTCCTGCTGCCTGTTCTGGGTGTGTGTGTGGAGGAGATCATTTTTATTCACAGTTGAGCTCAAATATCAGCAACCTTTTGCCATAATTGTGGACTGTCCCTTTAAGAGCCTACCCGCTTGACCGCCAGTCTGCCCGCCCGTCATTCGGTCCGCAGCACAATTGAATTAAATGATCCTGATGGGCAGTGAACCATGGCTCAATCACATCAGGTCTTGCACCATATCCCCAACCAACCAAATGCACACACACACACACACACACACACACACACACACACACACACACACACAGTAGAATGTGGTGCACAACAGTTGGTTGTGTGTGTGTGTTTTTGCATTAGAAAGAAAGATGGAAGGGGGGGGGGGGTGCAGTGTGTGTTTACATGTATGTGTGCGTAAGGTAGCATGAGTGTTTATGTGATGATGAGTGTGTGTATGTGTGTGTTTTCCCAGTGATGTCACTGCTGCGGAAAGCCTGGGGGTAGAGCAGACTCATATGCGCACACATGCTCGCACACACACACACACACACACACACACACACATGCACACTCACGCCACACACACACACACACACACACACACATGCACACTCACGCCACACACACACACACACACACACACAAACACACACACACACACACATGCTCGCACACACACACACACACACACACACACACACACACACACACACACACACACACACACACACACACACACAGACTCACACACACACAGGACAGAAGCCAAGAGATTGGCTGGCATAACAGCACCATGGACAGGCAAATACTATTAAAGTGTGTGTGTGTGTGTGTGTGTGTGTGCAGGGGCTTTTTGAGGATAGTTCTCATGCAAAGAGGCAGATAAAGGCCAAATGTTTTCTTCTTTTCTTTTTTTGTCCTTTTCCCCACATTATCTTTTTCCATGACTAGCTTCAGTCTACAAACATTTGTCATCTTTGTTCACCCCTTGTCCTATGGCGTCTGTCTAACTTCTTTTCATGTCCTCTCTACAACACACACACACACAAACACACATACACACATTTATGTGAAATAAGAGTGTGGTTGAAATTTACACACCAGTACACACCCAGAGATGCATTCACACTCACCCTCACACCCTCTCACTCTCTTTACTAACACACATACAGACAAACACACACACACACACACAGACACATTGACAGGAAGAGAGGATGTTGCCTCTCCAACAAGACCTGAAATGAGAGCAGAGCCCTAAACTCACAGGAAGCAAAAGGTCTTAGTTCAAAATATGCATGCGCATATGCATCCACACCCATTTGGACATGCACACACACACACAGACTCACAATCACAACACAACGCCTATGTGACCTTTCCTGCTATGCAGACAAAGCCATGCAATGAAAGTTCAACTTCAGTCACAGCTGTGTTGAGTATATAAAACCTGCAGACTGAATTCTGCTATTTTCCGACTCGCCTAGGCACCATAAAGTAACGGACCACAATAGGGACAATTTTTAAAGAACAATGGGGATAACTGACCAAACTCGATTATGGACCTCTAACCCTTTGACCCTGCAAGTTCCACTATTCTGGCTGTCGCTTTGTCTAACACTCCAATTATTGTATTTCTTGAAAGAGTTTTTTAACGTTTACATTACATTACTATGTTTTTATCAGTACATACATTTTCCTGTTTCATTACAAGTTTAGCAACCCCCTGAAGAAGAATCCTTTTTTTTTTATTTTGCCTAAAAACGTAACGTTCCTTCCTTGCTTCTCGGTCCCCTTCCGGGCCACTGTAGCTGTGTCTGGGAGAACTTGTTTTTATATAAATACACTGTATATGAACATAACTCTGTGTAAATGATTGTTTGTTCTGATTTACTGCTGCACCGTATTGATGCCTGACCCCGGCCTGTCGTGACTTCTTGTAAACCCCTTGAATGGTTAAGGGTATTGTCCCTGTATGCAAATGTCTTCTTCTGATGTTTAATTTGTATTATTATTGTATTATTTTAATTATTATTATTATTATTATTATTTTAATATATTTGCTGTTTGAGGTCTGAATCACATTTTAATTTTCCTGGCTTTCACTTTTCCCCTCTCTCCCTGAGTTTTGCTGTTGTGTGTTGTACAGAGAAACTTATGGTACAAAGAAAACAGAAAAGAAAATTGCATCATTGTGATACCTGCTTGGCCCATTTTCCAAAATTCTGTGGTCATTGGTTTATTTGATGTGGGGTTGGGAAAGGGATAAACAATGGCTATTTGAGGACAAGTAATCTGGTATGTGTTTAAAAAAAGAAAAAAACCTGCATAATGCTAATAAGTCTATGCTAACAATAGTACACTGAGGCTGAAATGTATGTAAAATTTGTTAACACAATGGATGTGCAAATAAAAAAAATGATACACTAGATCCATGTTTCACTCTCTTAATTTCATTAAGGACCCCTCAGTGAGTCAGTTCAGGTTACAAAATGACCTCAAGTAGTCTGTGCCTCAGACACAGCCATCGGTTTGCTTTTTCAGCAGCCTCCAAGAACTGATTTACAGCTCCTTTCAGTGACCAAAAAACAAAATCTAGCAGAAGTGTTGTGGCCGACATTGCTATAAAGCCTCTATAGCACCTATCTCCATTGGTCTTGTGTGTTCTCTTACCTCTGATATTAGCTCTGCATACTTTCACTTCTCTTGTTCTCAAGCAAACCTGCCAGATGATTATGTCTCCAGGTGTAGCAACCTTGGGTCAGGCTAGTTTTACTAATTGAATAAGTTGATGATAGAGAACAAGACACATGAAATTTCAATTGTAGTCCATGTGGGCACGCTATTTGTTTATCCAGCACCGGCTTTGCAAATAACGATGTCCACAGACAAGGTAGAATATTTTGCATAACTTATAAAAGTACGATGTATTGCGACATCAGATGCAAGTCAAATTTGTAGTTTCTTATGTCTCATTCCATCGAACTACAGATCCGCTACCCGATATGGCAAACTTACATAGTGTGGTTATAGCCGATAGAGGGCCGCAAAGCGAATGCAGAATTGCCGTTCACCCTGTTACGAGTTGATGAACCACTGAAACTATTTTTGAAACATTATTTTAAGATACAAAAAACTCTTTGGTGTTGCTTTAAAATTTGGAGGAGTACCACAAGTGATACCTTTTAACTTCATACGAGTCTCTGCTATATTTCTATAAAGAAAATATGTTGCAAGTGAAATATTTTTGAAGCTCCAATTATCAGTCCTTGCTAAACATACGGCCCTCACAGTGTGATTTTAGCCTATTGAGAATGGCTCCCCTGAATAACCTACAGGCACAGCAATTATATCTATTAAGGTAAATAGGCTACCAATAAATTATAGACTCCCTCTATAGCCTATCTACACAGTGTGTGTGTGTGTGTGTGTGTTTGTGTGTGTGTGTAGCCTACTGTATGTGGGTATAAGTATACTCTTTTGATCCCGTGAGGGAAATTTGGTCTCTGAATTAGTGAAACACACACAGCACACAGTGAGGTGAAGCACACACTAATCCCGGCGCAGTGAGCTGCCTGCATCAACAGCGGCGCTCGGGGAGCAGTGAGGGGTTAGGTGCCTTGCTCAAGGGCACTTCAGCCATGCCTACTGGTCAGGGTTCGAACCGGCAAACCCTCCGGTTACAGGTCCGAAGTGCTAACCAGTAGGCCACGGCTGCCCCATGTGGGTGTTTCTTCTGTGGGAAATTTAATTATCTCCAAACACACATTTAAAATGGTTGATACACTCATTAATATGTCTTGAAACAAAGTATGATACTGGGCACAATTGCATGACATGGAATATTGTTGTGGAAATGACCTCACTTTGTGGTGGAAATGACTGTGATGGAAATGACATTCTCACAATTTTCAGCCATATATAATCACATTCCATTGACATGCCCACATACTTTTGTACAATGTATCCAAAATACACACAATATGCTTTTTTCACTTATTTTGCATATTTTGACAAAGTTACAGCTGTGGTGGAAATGACGTCGAATAAAAATACTTTATTCTCCAGTGATGGTTACAATTATTTTTCTTCAGTTTCCGATCACCATATGTCTCTGATATTTGGCATCAACCTTCCCCTTTACTAACACTATGTTTTCCCTTAGTAAATAAAATTTTTTAGGTAAAAAGCATTACTGGAAATAGTTTGTGTGGTGGAAATGACGGAAAACCTGGGGACACTGATGTTTTCCTTAAAAAATAGTATAAATATATTATTTGCATTAGAAATTGAAATGGTATGTGTTTATTTAACTCTTTCTTGCAACAGACATGGTACAAAATCATCTAGGTTTAATTTGTTTTTAGTGTATTTTAACAGTTAAAGGTTACAAGTCTGGGTTGGGGACAAGCTCAAAACAGCCAAATCCACTGATAAAAGCCCCTAAGAGCAGTATTTCAGAATATATAGGCATGATTAATTTTTTATAGGATGCTGGGGATCTGGCCTTTGCAAATTTACATGATTGAAACAAAAATATTATATTTTTCCACAAAAACAACCACAAGGACAAAAGTGCCTGGAGTTGGAGAAACACCCATGTATTACAATATATGATTATATTTATTACCATATTTTAACAATGTAGTAGGCTAAGGTATGCAATGAGGTTGGCTACTTTTGGTAGCCATCACCATATGCTACAGTGGCTGACAAAACTGACCAATAGAAATGTCAAGGTGACCGACTGTGCCCTTGCCTGGGTCAAGGGCTGCCATCATACAGTACTCCAGCTTCCTGAATCGGCTGAGACCGTAAATCTGCGGGCAGTAGGACCCTACAGGCTAGTGACACTCGCACCAGTGTTTACAGTGAAAGATAAGTGTGGCAAGAATAATCAAACATCAAACGATTTATGCCCGTCGCATCTGTATTCGGAAAATGATGAAGTCGACAGTTCTGTGACACAAGTAAGTTTATCGGTTCTTTTTAAATATATTAATGTTGGAAATTGCTTTAGCATGTAGGAGAGCACTGTTTTAGCTGTAATAAAGTTTTTAATAATTAGCTTTGAAGTTAGCAAGCTAACTTAGGCTATTCATTCTAGTAGAAAACGACTTGAGGTTGCATTGTTAGTTACATAAACAATTATTTTGACATGAAGCTGCACTCACAACTCGTACCCATAATGTTTCGAATGAGCATTTTACAGACTTGTAAATGAAAGCTCTGTTTTGTTAAATTCGTTACAAGTCTCAACTACTATTTCCTATAAGTGTTTTTCGATACACTGAAGTTAAAATGTTTCTCCGTAACGATACATAGCTGATACAGCGGCTCTCTCACTTCATTAACGTTAGATGCACAAGTGTTACAATTTGCAGAAAAAAATGAGTCTTTAAGTTCCCTGACCACACTTTGGATGTAACCTCTTAAGTCGTGTTTTTGAAGCATTTACACAATGCCTCATAAGATAAAACACACAGTAGGCTAAAGTTAGGCTACACCAGGGTCACAATCACCTTGTATTGACCCTGGGCAGAAATTAATCGTTCAGTTATTCGCCTTGTATATTGCAACTACATGACAATAGACTAGCTCATTACAATTTGGAATATTTGTTTGCTATGGGCATAACTTAGTTTAGTTACATGGAATTTACACGTCGTGTTATAGGCCTAATGGCCTTTGTAATAAGGACCAATGTTCAGGTTGGGATTTTAATTGCTAACGATGTGATACATTCCCCATTTGCACTTGAAACTGCATAGGCCCAGCCAAACCACAAGTCCGGGGCCTCTCCTAAAACCGTGGCTCCAAAGAATGCAGAGTCCTAAACGGGAAGTGAAGAACGTTTCACTCCGTAGAACTCTCGGACTATGGTTCTCACGCCTTTTTCTCAGGGAACGATGCAAGGTTCTTCTAATGAAAATACTGATATCGTGCCTGATACTTTAAATGCCACCCAGACAGATCTAAAATAGCGTATAGTTCACTATCTCTGGGCCCAGGAATATTCAGGAATTGCATCCAACATAGACTATGCATAGACATAGTCACTGTGCAGTGGTCATACATTCCCGTATTCCCTGGTCGTCGTTCAGCACGCTATTTTTGTCTTGCCTATAGAGTCTTGTTAACATGTGCTTAAGATCTGCACATAATAGAGCTTTTGTACAGTTAAGCACAAAACTTAATTGTGCCATTAACAAATAAGAAAGTCGTCCTTTGACTTAGGACTGAAGCAGAAGGACCCGTTTTGACTGCAGTAGCCTACAAAAAAAAAGTCACTAAAATTGAATTATACGAATAGTTTGTGTTTGGACTACATTTCTACTACTTTTTAAACAGCATGTAGTCTTGACATGATTATGGTAATGAATTTCAATTGAAATACCCCCAGTCATGGTAGCAATTGTCTCTTTCATATTGTTTGCATAGAATTTATTAGATTTTAATGTGATAGTCCTAGTTAAATAAGGTTTGTCAATACATCATAATTCATTTTACATCCTTTCAAACAGTTTGCACTGTGTGGACATTCTAGAACTGGAGGTGGAAGTGAATTAACTGACTCACACTGTTTCTCAGCAATACTTATAGACCTAATCTTTCACCCATTTAGTGTAATAACGCTCTGCGAGAGACGTCAATCTTGGGTAAATGTAATCTATTTAAAGGCATTACGCTAGGGCAGAGCCCTACAAACAGCAAATAACTGTACTTTGTTAAGTCATAGTAAGGGTCTACTCTGCGTTCCATGTTTGGTGTTGCACTCTGTGTTCCATATCGGATTCCTGTCATACAGCTGAGACTGGAGCCGGTGTTGGCCCAGAACCCACCCGGGTGTGGCCCGGATCCAGAATAAGCTATTAACCGAGACTGGCAGTTGGCACCAATCATTGCCTCTTGTGTTCAGTAAGCCACTATTATTGAGTTCCACTTTTGGAACAGTGTGTGTGTATGTGTGTGTGTGTGTGTGTGTGTGTGTGTGTGTGTGAGTGTGTGTGTGTGTGTGTGGGGGGGGGGGGCATCAATTTATGGAACAATAGGCTACATGTCACATGGAACAAGTCTCTCTTTTCTCCCTTCATTGGGTGTGCGGATAGCAGGTGGTTCTGGAAAAGTGTTTGATGCTGACATATTTGATGCACACTAAAAAATCCGGTTCTGATTATGTATCAGTACTAAGCCTTTCTATGGAACCAGAACCAAGCGGAACCAGAAACCAGTCGAGCCGGATCTACATGCATTTTATTCTTTAAATTTGGCTCTGATGTTTCGGTTGAACACCCTATGTTGTATGTCGTGGGATATGTTAGTCACCTGAGAGACTCACAATGGACCTTTTTCACAGCAGCCATGTTTGAAATGAAATATATGGCAAGGCCAGGGACTGAACAGAGACTTCATTAACGTAATCAGTATCACTTGTGCTTTCCCTACTGTTTCATGTCAAAATGGTTGCTGCTGTGAAAACGGTCTGTAGTGGAATGGCAGGGATACATTGGGGAAAGTTTTTTTCTTTCTTTCTTTTTTTCTTTTTTTTCTTTTGGCCAGCTGTTGACAAACTGCATGGCCTTTGTGTGGAGCAAGCCAGAGGAGCATCACACTGTCACATGAACAGTGTGCCACAGATGAGTCACATTTCCGTTTGTCTGCAAATCAAACAGACAATTTTAGAACTCTTAGCCTGGGCTGTGTCACAAGCTGAGAATAGAATTAGAGTGTCACCACTGACGATACTGATGCGTTTGCACAGTATTCCTTTGCATAAAGAAGTTAATGTTTTTTTTTCTGTTTGTCTATGTGCGTGGGTCCTGCTTGTTTGTGTGTGTGTGTTTGTGTGTGTGCATTTGTGCCTGTGTGTGTGTGTGCGTGTTTGTGCCTGTATGTGTGTGTGTGTGTGTGTGTGTGTGTGTGTGTGTGACTGTGTGTGTGTGTTTTCCCAGTCATTTGAATGGAGTCCTCACGGAGTCCTGGGGGTCTCTCCCGCGAGTACAAGCTGGTGATGCTGGGAGAGGGAGGAGTCGGAAAGAGTGGTAAGTGTCCTTTTGTCACACACACACACACACACACACACACACACACACACACACACACACACACACACACACACACACACACACACACACACACATACACACACTCACCTAAACCCATACACATACAAGGCAGTATAACCACACACTCATGGGAAGAGTAACACAATAATGCATACATATTCACACACACACACACACACATACACACACTCACCTAAACCCATACACATACACACACGACTATAACCACACACTCATGGGAAGAGTAACACAATAATGCATACATATTCTCACACACACACACACACACACATACACACACACACACACACACCTAAACCTAAACCCATACACATACACATACACACACACACGGCACTATAACCACACACTCATGGGAAGAGCAACACAAAAATGCGTACATATTCATTCATCACTCTCATTCAATGTCTCGATTGGCGTACTTCCGTGAACACTTTCATTCTGTCGCTACTATTCACTACTGGCGGAGTGCGTACATTTTAATAGAGTAGTGTTTTTTCTCATATCGAACACCAACCACGTGCACTTAAAGTGTAATTTCGGCAAAAATTCACCCCAGGATGTTTTTCTGCATTAAAACACATCAAATAAGCAGTGGAGGCAGTATTTTTCGTTGATCAACCACTACAGAGCTTGGCCTGGTATATGCTATATAACCCCAATCGCAAACAGTGGATTACACTTTAATGGAAATGACATTCACAACATTTAAATATAACTTTATTGATGTCCTACATTTAATAGTGACATGGTTGTACTGTGTCAAAACAACTACGATTACCACGAGATTAAAAATACTACATCCCTTCCACATTTTTAAAACTCAATTTTTCAAAACTCTACACACAAAACCCAGAATTGCTCACACAAAATGCATAATGCCTCAAATCTCCAGTAAAATGACTCTCAACATTCCAAAGGTAAAGATTTAGCAGTTAAAAATGTAGCAGTTAAAAATGTAATTTGGTTAATTCTGATTGATGGCTGGAAAACAGTGCTGATCTGAACATGATCTGTGTTAAGGCCAACACCCACTGGTGACGACTTTCGCGTCTATGGATTTAACGCTCAAGAGACAGAGCAACCCTCTAAACAATTTTCTAAACTTTGGCGTCGACGTGCATCAGATGCCGCCAATGGACTTTGCTCCATTAACAATAATGGAGTTCTAAACTTTGTCGTCGTTTCAAGACGACCTGACTTGGGGGTCTGGGAGGCTGAGTTTTTGTGATTGAAGTGCTTATTTTGAATATTAATCAATAGTGACCTTTTTTGGCCATGAATGCATTTGTGGGTGTCTTGCTTTGGACATTTATTTGTTTTGTTGTCTTGTATGTCTTGGTGTCACGGGTACGCTGGCGACTACGCCGCTCCGTCCAGCATTTTTTGTATTTGTTATTTTTTAAATGTATTTGTCATGTCTTGATGTCATGGGCACGCTGGCGACTACGCCGCTCCATCCGGCATCGTTTGTCTTGTTATGTGTCTTGTTTGTTGGATCGCTTTGGGTTGCACTCTGTGCATGTTAAATGCGCTTTAAAAATAAATCTGACTTGACTTGACTTGACATTTGGAAATCTCTACAAAATTCAGCTAGCAGAGTTTCTACAGGGTGTTTGTTCCATCTAGTACAGTCTAACTGAGTAAACCCCATATTTCACTTTCATAAATGCAGTTGGTTGGATGATGTCAAATATGGACCAGATTTTAATTGGAAATGTCTTATTTGTTTATATTTATTGCAGAACATTCTCTTCAGGCTTTTCCTTTTAGTGCATTCACTTTGAGACCAAGTTTCCTGAGGCATGTTTTACATTTTAAACAAAGGTAATAAGCCCAATTTCACAAAATGGGGCCACTGTGTAAATCAACTTCCTGTGGAACAGCACAGTCCCATAGACTGTAAAAGGAAAGTCTACAGAAAAGACAAAAACAGGAAGACGTTTTATCCTGCCAATTAAGGTGTCATTAATATCAACGAGGCTGGTCACATAGACACTGTGAAATTCGTCCATTCTCTTGGACAGCGTTGCCTTGAGTGAAACGTTGTGTGGTTCCTTAAGGTCTGGGTTGATTTTGGAAGGTCATGACTTTTGATTTGTCTAAATGGGCTGTCAGGGCCTAGTTCTGACAGTACGGCTCTAGCAGGTCCAGGTGCTGCTGTAGCCCGTGTTCAGTGGGTGACAGCAGCACCAGGTCATCTGCAAAAAGCTTCTCTGTCCAGCAGGGTGAGCCCATGTATTGCAGATTGTTCCAGTAACACTGCAAATTCATTAATATAAATATTGATCAAACTGCAACCCTGTCTCGACCCATGCCCTTGAGTGAAGTATTTAGTTCTTTTGTTGCCAGTTTTGACTTCTCACTTGTTGCCCAAATATATTGATTGGATGATGTCATTCATTTTACCCCCTACACCACTTTGGAGGATTTTGAATTGATCTGTAGTGCGGTAATTGGGTATTGTTAAGAAGCCAATTTGACTTGACATTAGTGTTCAAAAATGAAGGCCTGTAAACGGGGATTGAGGTTACTGCTCACACAGATACCTCTTTAATTAGTAGACATCAAGGAAGCAGCCATCTTGAAGAACTAGATTTAATAATTTGAGAAGGGCCCTTTGTAGTATGGGTGGACTGGAATTGTAAGTTCATCCGTGGAGATGCCATTACCAAGGGGATTTTGGTTAAATTTAACGGCATCTACTGGGTACACACATTTTTAAATGCTGTTTATGTAAATTTGTGATGTGGTCCAACATAAGTAGCATAGGTTCTAACTATCCCTCAACTATAAAGAGTTAGTTTGGAGAGAGTTTTGTTGTTGCTCTCTCCCTCTCTCTCTCTCTCTTTCTCTCTCTCTCTCTCTCTCTCTATCTCACTCTCTCTGTCTGTCCAACTGTTTGATTTCCCTAAATACTTTTTTTTATCTCCATCTCTCTATTTGATCAGGGACAGCTCACACTGACCAGATTAATTAATCTCTTTCTCTCTCTCTCCCTTGATCACTTTGTAATGTACACACACACACACACACACACACACACACACGCACACACACGCACGTGCACACACACACACACACGCACGCACGTGCACACACACCCACACCCACACGCCTGCGCTATAAGGGTGTTGACTCTCTGCTGCATTAGGCATGGGTGTGGTCAAAGGTCTGTTGCCGAGAAAACACGGGAGCTTGGCAGCCCATGCTGGATACTGTTGCCACGGAAACCAAGGGAGTTCACCTGGTGTAGATATATATATATATATATATATATATCACACGAAGAGACTGCTGAGGGAAAGGAGGGGGAGAAGAGACAGACAGGCTCTCCTGAACCTAAGTAACCCCACTGTCACCATGGAAACGAGATGTGCCATACATTCTCACAGCAAGAGGGATGTGTGTGTGTGTGTCTGTGTGTGTGCGTGAGTGTGTGTGTGTGTGTGTGTGTGTGTGTGTGTGTGCAGCAGTACGAAGAGCTGCCTGAACAGGGATTAAAGAGACAGAGGGAGGGAGGAGAGGAAAGCAGACTTTCATCTTCTGAGCTGCACCAGATTATGTAATAAAGTTTCTTTATCTCCCTTTTCTTGACTCTCTCTCCCTTTCTCTCTTTCATTCTATACCCTTTCTCTCCCTCTCTCTCGCTCTCTCCTTCTGTCTCTATACCTCTCTCTGTTTCTCTTTCCTTCTCTCCCTCTCTCTCCTTTTCTCCCCCTCTCTACACCCCTCTCTGTTTCTCTTTCTTTCTCTCCCTCTCTCTCCTTTTCTCCCCCTCTCTACACCCCCTCCCCCTCTCTCTCCCTCTTTCCTCAGCTATCATCATGCAGTTCATCAGCCACAGGTTTCCAGAGGATCACGACCCCACCATAGGTGAGAGCTCTCTAAGTCCTCCGCTCATCACAGCCCTGCAGCAGCCTACACAGTACAACGAACCTCACGCTGGCCACTTTCCCCCCTGTGGATAAAATAAGAATATATCTCATGTATATAAACATGTATTTTAATGGACATATTGTGTAAGATATAGCATCACTTGTGTTGCAGTACTATAATTAAGTCATCCTTAATTTGTACCTCAGGTTAGTTGCTAACTACATTTCACTGACTTGATGCCGGTACTCTGATATGTCGATAAAATAACTGATCTAATGTTATATTAAGCATAAACAGTGTCTCTGTCGGGTCACAAAGTTGGCTTGGTTGAGGTGGTATTTAGCAGATGCTTTTATCCAAAGCAAACGCTGGCCTACTGATTGTCAAGCGGTGACGTTACCACGGTGACGTTGCCACTGTTCCACCACGCCTGCAAATCAAACAGACAAAGTGGTCAACTTGTGGCTTTGTCCAGCACCAACCCAGACAACCGTACCCACCAAAAGTGCATTGCATACCAGTATAATTAATATGCCAGACCACAATGCATATGAGATGCAGGTATTAAATAACAAGACTGTTATTAGAAGTCTATGAATATAACACTTTATGACAATTGAATGACAACATTAGTCTCATTATGTAATATAGTCACACCTCAGACACTGATGGATGTATTGGAAAGTGCCTGTGAGTGCTACCTTTTACTAAGTAGTGTGCCTGATATTCTCAGTGTGTGTAGGAAATCTGTCTGGCAAATCTGTTGTTTTTTTATTATTCAGGCAAGCTTTTTTATTTGTCCTTCCTCATCGTAGACGCTTAGCTCAATTTGTTGGTTAACCCAGCAGTTACGTAACACACACACAGACACACACACACACACACACACACACACACACATTTGGCAAGGACATGCAGCCATTATTTCCGTGTTGGAGCGTGAAGCCTGATGTGTTAGTTAGAGGAGATTGCTCTATGTGTGTGGATGCAGTTTGCAATCACTACAGAGTCAAAGATTACTAGCAAGTCAAATGCACAGATACAGGTGGTAGCCGTACACTAAAACAGATGACACGTTTAACAATCAGTGTGTATGTATCTGTGTGCGTCTGTAACATGTTTGTTTGTCTGTGTGTATGTGTGTTTGTTTGTCTGTGTGTACGTGTGTTTGTTTGTCTGTGTTTGGTGTTCTCAGAGGATGCATACAAAACTCAGATACGCATCGATGATGAGCCTGCCAACCTGGACATCTTAGATACAGCTGGACAGGTACATCTCTCTCTCTCTCTTTATTTCTACCTCTCGTTTTATCTCTCTCTCGACCTCTCACTCTCTCTCTTTCTTCTCTCTTCCTCTCTATACCTTTCACTCTTTCTTTCCCTATCTATCTCTTTCCACTTCTCCCTCTCCCACTGTAACTCACTCTCTCTCTCATTTTCCTGTTGTCATCACAACCACTCAATTTATCTTTCTCTCTCTTATTTAACTCCATGTTCATGCGCTATTCCTTGTATTTTGTACACCACATCACTTTTACTGTATGAAATATCAGCCCTCCTACTCATGGTGTATTAAACATGTTTATCTTAATGAAATTAGGACAGATTGTCTCATTACACAATGGTCCCCCCCATATTTTGGTTCTATTTTGAGTTGCTTCTGTAGTCACTCACTGTCCTTAACCTGTGTCATTGCTCATCCTGTCTCAAATGCCTATTTAGTCCTGTGTGACAAATGTAAGAGTCTGTGTGAATGAAAAGTGTATAAATGTATTTTAGGATTTTAGCAGGTGGGCTATAAATACAAACACCTGGACTGTGTGTGTGTGTGTGTGTGTGTGTGTGTGTGTGTGTGTGTGTCTGTGTGTATGTGTATATGTGTGTGTGTGAGTGTCTTATGTGTGTGTGTTTAAGTTAATGTGTCTTTGTGTCTATGTATGTGTCTGTGTCTATGTATGTGTCTATGTCTATGTATGTGTTCTATGACGTGCGATTGTTCTGCGCGGTTCTGTTCGCTGCAGGCCGAGTTCACGGCGATGCGGGACCAGTACATGCGTGCAGGCGAGGGCTTCATCATCTCCTACTCCATCACAGACCGGCGTAGCTTCCAGGAGGCGCGCCACTTCAAGCAGCTCATATACCGCGTGCGCCGCACCGTTGACACGCCTGTCGTGCTCGTCGGCAACAAGTCTGACCTGGCACACCTCCGACAGGTGTGTGTGTGTGTGTGTGTTTGTGTGTGTGATGGCCCACTTGTATGCAGTCTCTTGGCGGTTTGTTGATGCAACACTTAGTCATTCACACACAGGTTCACGTCAGTCAGTCACACAGATGCACATAAAAGCCCCTCTGACACTCACACTCACACTCACACTCTAACTTCTCTGTGAAAACGTAGACAGTCAGTGGTAAAAAACCCAGTATGTCTCAACCACAATGAAACTGATTCTATTTAGATACATGTAGTTTTGTTGCAACTGATTTAACTTAGATAGTAGATTTCAATCCGATGATGCAATGCAGCCAGCCTCCCACACTACCAACAAACCACATTAAAATATACAAAATAATTAAACATTTAACAAAAAAAAATGTTTAAATGCATATGGCAGGTCAAGTACACTTCTTTACTGCCATGCATATGATGTTGGGTAAATGGATGAAAAATACAGTCTGGTCAGTCAGTTTTGAGAACTGGGATTGATTTTGGACTATGGAAGTTCCTGAGTGTGCATTTCAATTTACTATAGTCTTATCCTCTCTTACAAGTTCCTTTATCTTCTCTTGTTTTATATATTTATTTATTTATTTTATATTTAAAGTATTTACTGTTTTAGTCCCTTGTAAAGCACTGTGGATTGCCTCTGTGAATTAAATGTGCAATGCAATTTATTGATTAGAATGTATTCATTATTAATTGTTTATTTATAATATTTAAATTATTAAATTATGATGTATTATTATTAAAGTATTTAATAATAATTTGCTTTTCCTTGCATTTCCTCCTCCAATTCCGCAGGTGTCGATAGAGGAGGGCCGTGAGCTGGCGCGAGAGTTCCAGTGCCCGTTCTTCGAGACGTCGGCGGCTTTCCGCTACTACATCGACGACGTGTTCCTGGCGCTGGTGCGTCAGATCCGCCAGCGTGAGGCGGAGGTTGTGCGGGACGGCGAGCGGAAGACACGCCGCAGCCACTCCTTCTGGAGCCGTCTCAAGTCGCCCTTCCACAAGAAACAGCAGTCCGAGCACTGACTGACCCACCCACCCCCGCACGGCCTGATGGGATACCGTTGCCCTCCACACAGGGATGGGTTTACCGTCAGTGTCCCCCAGGATCTCCATAAAAATGCTTCCTTTGAGAGGAGGCCCGTGACTGTTACCTAATGTAGTATAGAAGTCCTTGCGATAACACACTCCCAATCATTTCATTCTTGATTAGCTGTCAGCCTGTTCGACAGGCATTAATATAATGTGGCAGATACGTGCCACAGTAGCTATAGGCTGACGACATACCGATTTGATAGTTAGTGATGATTTCATTGAATTGAAATGGGTGTCATTTCTTTGTGAATTTCTTGACTAAGTCCTTTTGTTAGAAGCTGGTGGGACGAGACGATGGGAGATAATGCTGTAACCTCACATCTAACGGGGATGTGTAAGTGCTGACTCTGAAGGAATACACAGAAGGACAGACAGAGATAGAGAAACTATTTCTTTAATGATGAAGGAAGAAAATAAATATGGAAGGCAAGAGAAAGTAAAGAGTAAGTGAAAGAAAGAAAAAAAAGGATCTTGAAAGACTTGATTGAAGAATCGATCGGCTTGTGATGGCAAACCAGAGTTTGGTCTGGAGTTTGGTCGCGCCATGGTTGGGCCAACAGTTGGGCTACACCAGCCCGGCAACTGAAGCGTCACGTTAGCTGAGCGTAAAAAAGTAGTTTCAGAAGACTGGTCAATTTCTTTTCAAATGTACGCGCCGCTATCACGTCTGGTGTAGCCAGTTCCATAGATTACAGTGGAAGCTAAATCGCCTTATTCACCCGGCGGCAAGAACGAGACTAAAGGGTACACTTGCCATTTTACCTCAGTCCAACAGATGGTGGTGGTAATGCACTCTGTTTGCAAACTGCTAAAAAAACCTCACTGAAGAAGAAGAACAGGCCAGTGAACCCATAGATAAATATAATAAAGGCTAGATGTCTCGTACAATGACAGGTAGTGACCTGAAGGTGTCATTGTTATGGCCTGGGGGCATTGTTCTGCCTTTAGTAGAAGAAGAGATATATACAGCGGATGTATGTGGTAAAAGTTAAGTTTAATAAACCGAACACTGAGGAACTCACGTGTGTAAGTCAAGTCCAGATTATAGCTATGTTAATAATGTTTGTAAGAAACCAAACCGTTTGTAAATCCATCAAGATTTCAGCGAGATAAGAGTATTTGTGTTCATGCAGATCACTCACCTTACATCAGGTACCACAGAGCCCACCAGATAGCTTGCCTGTGATAAGATGGCCGCGGGTGATGTCGTTAGAGACTCCGCCATAAGACATCTAGCCTTTATTATGTATATCTATGAGTGAACCCTTCTTTTTTGGTGAACCTTTTTTTTCGGCAGTTTGCAAACGGAGTGCATTACCACCACCATCAGCTGGACTGAGGTGCAATGGCAAGTGTACCCTTTAGCCTCGTTCTGGCCGCCGGGTGAACAAGGCGAATTGTTGCAGCATACATCCGCGAATGGAACGCTTCAGTTACGTGCCTGGGGTAGCCTGCCTGTAGGACTCAAAGGCCACTGGGATACTGAGGGTGGACACGCTATTCACCTTTTAAATATGGAGTCCTTAATTACCTTGATTATTGTCAAATTCCGCCTTTTTTGTCAAATTCAAGGATATAAACTTAAAAGTAAATGATTTAAAGGTGCCATGTGGAGGATTTGGGGTGATCTATTATAATGGTATATATATATATACTAGGGCTGTCAATCGATTAAAAAAATTAATCGAATTAATTACATACTCTGTGATTAATTAATCTTAATTAATCGCATATATATAATTTTTGCTGTGAAAGTATTTTAAAAATTTAAATTCAAATGAATCATTGAATAATCAGCATTAGTGACATTAAAGTTCAAAAACTCTTTTATTATTATTTTCACTGTTCAAATAATGGCCATAATAATCTATGATATGACCTAATATGCTGAGGAAATCAATTCAAAAGTGCTTCGGGAAGAAGTTTTTTTTCACATACAAGGCATTTCAGGCGACAGATATAACCTAGGGGACACAATGAACACTCCTGAATGTCAACACTATTTCTTTGCATTGATGTGCGACTTTAGAGTTGACAAACTCCGGTGATATGCGAATTCCTTGCTGCAGACATTGCAGAGCGCTTTATTTTAATCAACACTTTATTTTTATCAACATCAGGCCGTTTTTTAAAAGTAAATGTTCCAATCAATGATCTAGGCAGCACATTTTCTTCTCTCTCCTTCATTTCACAGTCTAATGGTTACTGACTAGAATGGCTCGGGGTCAAAGGTCATACGGAATCGAATTAATTAATAAAAATTAATCAGTTATTTTGACAGCCCTAATATATATACATTATATACAGCTCTGGAAAAAATTAAGAGACCACTGCACATTTTTCTGATGTCATTCTACGGTTGCTGAGTGACTTTCGAATGAATTGACGGTCATATTCAAATTTGCAGTGGTCTCTTAATTTTTTCCAGAGCTGTATATATATATGTTTGTGTGTCTATAATGATGGAGAATTACGAACCGTGTTTTCGTTAGCCCTTCATATCTATATAAGGAATGGGTTCTTTCCACAGGGTCTGCAATGTTATGCCACCATGTTTGTACAGAACAGAATAGCCAAACCATAGCATTGGCTCAAGGGAGGGCCTTTCGCATTTTCACGGCACTTGATGGCCATTGAAGGCTATCCTATGCACTTGGATAGGGAGGGGTATTCAGTTGGTTGCAATCAGCACCCTCGCCACTAGATGCCGCTAAATCCTACGCAATGCACCTTTAAACAAGTCACAGACTTTGAAGGTGCAGCTCTAGGCAGATCAGGTCCAAGGTAATTCAGATGCAGATATAGAGGGATACATGCAAGAAGGAGAGAGTAGACTTCAGAGTCAACTACCATTGTGTACTCTTGCTTTCCGATCGGTGTAACTTAGGCTGGACCAGAGGGAGAACTTAACGGTGCACTCAGTGTTTTGTCAGTGTACGGGGTGATCACTTGAGGTCAACACTTGCTGGACAGTCCCAGTAATGTACTGTACCACTCCACAATGTTTGTGTGAATGTGATCCTGTAGTTTTTTTTTATCTACTTTTATTCCTGTTAGTGTACCTGCTGAGCGCTTATGACAGATGTGTATGAAACAATCTGGTCGTACCATGTGACAATAGATGAAAGGTTATCTATATCCCGACTTTGATGTTAAATGTGTGATTTTTACTTTTTTTATCATGATAGCGATTATATCCCTAATTTATTTTCATTTTAACACTCAAATAAAATGAATTCATGTTTTCCATAAGATTCATTGTGACTTTCTCCTTCATATTGTCATGTTGTATTACATTACAATGTCAAATATTGGCGCCATCGTGTGGTGAAAGTACAGACTTTGCGAGTGGTTTCCAACTTGGAGGAACTGAGATATTGCAAAATGCCCCCCAATTATGAGTGGTGAAATAGTGCAGTTGTTAGTTGATTCTAGAAGTGGCAGGTTTTGTTTTGCGAATTGTGAAATGGCGTTATGTAATGGCTGGATAATACCAGAGCCCGTCGATTAGACATTCTCTGATAATACGCCAATAGTACCTACTTGTCGCAAACATGGTTGTGGCGTTCTGAATGTCCCTTCGCGTCTCCCGTTCACGAGGAAAGGTAGCCAAATGCTAACAGACTAGCCAGTGAGTGTCAAGTCAACAACAAACTAAGTAGCAAGCGTGGCAAAGCAGTCTTTCTTGAGTTTTAACACACAGAAAGACACTGGACACGTCTGTTTTTTTAGCTGCTTACTGAGTAATGCAGACAGAATACACGGATTTGAGGTTAATACAAATTTAAGCAGGGCAATAGTTTCATTCTAGCGTTACCAGGCCTGGCTGGATTCGCGATTTTGCTTGCAAGACTGGACCAGTTAATCTCGAAGTATGGAGACTTGGGTCCGATTTAACTCACAGAGCCAAGCGAAAGAACGGCTGTGCAGGTAATGGACTTTTCTGTGCATGTACATGGTCATATCAGCTCAGCTCATATTATAGACAAACTTTTTCTCTGACCGCAGTAACTTTAGTTAGCCAACGTTAGGTCAATTCTGGTTGCTAACGTTAACTGCAGGTCACCCACTTGACTGACTGCCCGAGTAATGTTAGCCCATTTGTCCGACATAAACGTTTGGGATAGCAAGTTTAGCAACCGCTATTCTGTCATTTGCCTCCTATCATATAACAGTCGCCTGGCACTTTGCGTCTTATTGAATGTCATGACAGGTAAGATTAATAGATTTAGGCGAATTGACTGCCTAGTACGACACGGTAATACTTGGGGATGGGCCTGATAATCACAGCACGGTGCTTCCTACAGGGCTGCCCAGTATGCATGCACGCTTCTCGGGTACACCTTGCAGAGGGGGGGTGTTGGCACAGACCTCTTGATGACTGTCAAACAACTGGAGTCCCACATGAGCCTGACCAGGAAGTGTAAGTAAACACATTTCTGAATGCAAGGCAAGACCTTCCATGTAAGTTCATAACGTTAGTGTTAACGTTACCAGTGTCATAGTTCATACAAGACTGGCAATTTGTTACTACACTCTTAAAACGAATGTGTTGGAAACACAAACTTTGTTGTCCATAGGGATGTGTTAAAAACAACGCAAGTTGTGTTGTTTTCCACACATTCGTTTTAATAGTGTATGTCATCACAAACTTGACACACTTGGAACGCAGCCATAGAGACTACAGATTCATCAGTTATGGGCCTTCCTGAATAAAGTGTGTGTGTGTGTACGTGTGTGTACGTGTGTGTACGTGTGTGTGTGTGTGTGTGTGTGTGTGTGTGTGTGTGTGTGTGTGTGTGTGTGTGTGTGTAAGCACACATTGTATCTGAATCTCTTCCAGACAGTATTAATGAACCTATTAATGAACATATTTTGTGGAGAGATTATGCTAGAAGTTACTGTGGCTTGTTAAATAGCTGCCATAGCTGTGTGTGTGTGTGTGTGTCTGTGACCCTGTACTGTGTGTGTGTGTGTGTGTGTGTGTGTGTGTGTGTGTGTGTCTGTCTGTCTGTCTGTCTGTCTGTCTGACTGAAACATTGTGTTCAAGTTCAAGTGTGCTGGTGATCCTGAACTGTGTGTGTGTGTGTGTGTGTGTGTGTGTGTGTGTGTGTGTGTCAGTAATGCGATTGGGAAACTCGGCCGAGGCCTTGGAGGCAGCCAAGAGGGCAGTGCACCTGTCCGACAGCGTCCTGCGGCTCTGCATCACTGTAGCCCACCTCAACCGGGCCATGTACTTTGCCTGTGATAATGTCCTCTGGGCTGGCAAGACTGGCCTGCTGCCCAAACTGGATCAGAACAAATGGAGCCAGAGGTCCTATAGGTAAGGGGGTGTGGGGTGAGCGGGGGGGGGGGGTGAGCGGCGGGGTGTGGGTGAGTAGGTGAGCGGGGAGGGGGTGTAGGTGAGTGGGGGGCGTGGGGTGAGCGGGGGGGGTGAGTAGGTGAGCGGGGAGGGGGTGTAGGTGAGTGGGGGGCGTGGGGTGAGGGAGGGGGGGGGGTGAGTAGATGAGCGGGGAGGGGGTGTAGGTGAGTGGGGGGCGTGGGGGGGGGGGTGTGAGTAGGTGAGCGGGGGGGTTGGTGAGCAGGGGGTGTAGGTGAATGGGGGGTGTGGGTGAGTAGGTGAGCGGGGAGGGGGGGGGGGTGAGTAGGTGAGCGGGGGGGGGGGGGTGAGTGGGGGGTGGGGGGGGCTTCTTGTCCATGCAGATGTAATAACTGTCTGATGATGTGAGTTGTCTTTGTTCAACGTATTTGGTTGGTAGTAATTTCTTTCTTTCTTTCCTCCCTTTCCTTCTCTCCTTCCTCTATTCCTACCCTTTACATTAATGCATTCTCTCTTTCTCACCCTTCTCTCTCCCTGTCCTTGACTGTTACCTCTTTTCGCCCCCAACTCCCCCGTCTCTCTCTCTCTCTCTCTCTCTCTCTCTCTCTCTGACTCTGTCTCTGTCTCTCTCTCTTTCTTTCTCTAATATCCCCCTCGATTTGTAGGTATTACCTGTTTGCCCTCATTCTGAACCTGACTCGTGACGCGTACGAGATCGCCCTGCTGATGGAGCGTGAGTCTCGTAGTTGCAGTTCGGCCAAGGCCTCCCTCTCCAGCACGCCCGTCGCGCTCACCCCTGAGAACGACGATCTCCCCGCCACGCCGTCCTCCGCCTCCGGTTCCGCTTCGCCCTCCTCACAGCCGGCGATGTTGCTCCCGGTGGTCCCGTCCCTCCCAGCGCTCTCCCAGCGTCTGCGGCGACAGCTCCGCCTGCTGGCCGCCGTCCTGCGTAGCAACCCGCCGCTCCTGCTGGACCTGCTGAAGAACACGTGCGACGTCTTCATCCCGCTGGACCGCCTTGGCATCTACGCGACGGGCAACGGCTTCGTGGGCGCCTGCGGCCTGGCGTCCTCCGTCCTCTCCATCCTCACCATTCTCCACCCCTGGCTCAAGCTCAAGCCCTGAGCGCCGCACGTGGGCCAGACCCAGGCCGGAGCCGCGGAGCAGCTCCCAGAGCTTTGGGTGAACCTGGGCAGGGGAGGAGGAAGAGAAAGAAAGTTGAATGGAAGTGCAGAAGTGTCAGGGATGAGTTTTGGATTTTTTTTAATTCGTTTTATTTTTTTATTTTATTTTTTTTTGGGGGGGGGGGGGCGACATACAGTAGGTCTAATTGAAAGTTTGTGTGTGCGAGTGTGAGAGAGAGTGTGTGTTCCCCCCCCTTCACATCGCTCTCCCCTTGCAGCTTGGCTCACTGTCACACTGCTGGACTCCACACAAACCCTGAAAACTCTTTTAACTTCCCGCTTCTACTTAGCATGTCTAAAACGCTCCTCTTCATGCAGCAAAACCATCCCGCGCCAACCCCACGCTCTGACCACATCTCCCCTCCGAATGCCTGTAGGTGTGTGGTGGATGCATTTATTCCCAACGGGAAGAAGGTGGCCAGTGTGATTGAGTGAGTTGACTTGACTGTAGCTGCACTTACTCTTCATTACTAGACGCTACTTAAAGATCTTGGTCTTTGCTAAATTGAACTTCTCAGTCCTGCTAGTCTAACAACTAGACTTGTGTGCACATGACAATGATCCAACTGATCCATTTAAACGGTTAACTTGTTTGTTTGTTTGTTTGTTTGTTGGGGTGGGCACTATGAGCCATACTATGTACTGTGTCACGTAGCCATTGCTCCCAGTTGTATAGCTTAGTTCTTAAAGGAACACGGTAACGCTTGCCCTCCACCCCAGAGATAGATAAGAGGATACATACCCTTATGTGCAATAACCCAGTCTGACACTGTTAGCCTAGCTTAGCATAATTCACTTTAAGTGGGTTGTTCCAGTAAGCCAATAGTTAGCTTATAGCTAAAAAAAGGAGTTATAGGCTAACTGCCTTCACTTCCAGTGAATTAAGGTAGGCTAATGATCAAACTGGGTTATTGCACACACTGAGAAAAGAAGGATATGTATCCTGGGGTAGATGGCAAATAAGCAAATTTTTCAAAAAGTGTTCCTTTAATGAATGTATCAGGGAGTATGAGATGGGACCCCAGGAATTCCGTCTGTAGCTGCAACCACTTGTTTTAAGGATGAGTGTAAGATGGTATGTTGAATTATACGATAGACTGTTTCTGAATGATCTTTAGATTTTTGATTTTAGATCTCTGGACCTGTTTGTTGGATTACCTTTATACACAGTGAAAAGATGTTCATATTTTAGATGGAGCTGTTTACCTATATGAATGAAGTTCTTGTTTATGGCTTATGATATCATATGGATTGTTTTACGCATTAGGTTTTCTCTGATTTGCAGAAAATATTTTTGCATGTTAGCACCGAAACGAATGGCTTCCTCTACATTTGGAAGAAATATTGCATTTGAAATATTGCTAATTCTACTGATCAAAAATAAACAACAAAAAAAAACAGTGATCAAGTATGAATGATTGCTCAACATAATACTTTATGGTTCAGCTCTTTGGTTACATTTATTTGTTTGTTCCACCCAGTGGGAACGTATTTGTTTGTTTTCTCATGGTACTGGTTCTGAACAGCTCTGCAGCAGACCCCCCCCCCCCCCCCCCCCCCCTTTCAGGAGAAGATTACAGCTCATCCTAACTGCATGCAGGCATCTGACTGTGGCTTAGCATTGAGTGCTAACACTGAATCCGTGCTTTTTCTATTGTCATATTTCAATAATTTGCCATTCAAATTAGCAACACGGACCACGAGTGACAGAAAGAAAATAGAAACGCGGCGCCTGACAAAATTTCTGCTCAAAACGTTGTGCTGCATTGCACTGCACAGCAATGTTGCCTCTAGTTAGAACATTCCAATAGAAAACAATGTAATCAAACTGATTTAGCTAATGTTCGCTTGCATCGCATGCCGTTAGGACACGGTGTAACACTTACTCGGGGGTATTCCAAGAACGCAGATTAGTGACAAGCCTGGATTAGTAAACTCAGAGTAAGTGGTAATCCTCCAATAGAGGGGTCCCCTGACTTCATCCCCTGCAAAACAAAATCATAGAGCTCCTCGATTAGGATAAATACTG
This sequence comes from Alosa pseudoharengus, assembly GCF_046254945.1. Classification (NCBI taxonomy): domain Eukaryota; kingdom Metazoa; phylum Chordata; class Actinopteri; order Clupeiformes; family Clupeidae; genus Alosa; species Alosa pseudoharengus. The sequence continues at coordinate 9,932,327 of NW_027468685.1, forward strand.
CTTTCTCTGAGTTATTGTAATTTTCCCTGAGGTTTATACATTGGTTTTGCAAAAATGTTTCAGCTATGAGGTTAATACACATGGTGGGCTATACATGGGAATGCATTTATTTTCTTCATTCTTCTTTATGATTAAAGCAAAATCTGATCCCAATTCATTGGGGTATTAGGCACTGCGTTTAATACATGGGTGCGGTTAATACATGGCTTTGTTTTTTTAATTAGCATAAAACACTGTCCTGCGGTTTATAGACAATGCGGCTAATACACAGGAAATTACTGTAACCAGGCTTGATTCTAATCTACATTCTTGAAATAGGAAAGCTTTGCTTAGGTCAACTCCTGAACAGTAGGTGGGTTTACATGGACAGTTTTTTTGTCATTCCGATTAAACTATTCCGTTTGAAGAACTCGTGCCATCTGTTTTCATGGGGTACGTTCTATTCCGATCAGGTGCTCTCAAGGACTTTAGAATCTTTGATCGGAATAGCCGTTGTTACCTACTTTTTCTTGAGAAAATACAGCAGGCAATCCAATTGACCGTATATATGGCTGTTCAATCGGAATAGGAACGCAATATACCACCTCTTTCAATTCTACTCAGATCAGGCATTTTTATTCCGATTAAGGTGTTTATATGAGAATTTCTATTCCGATTGAGCCGTTATTCCGTTTCTAATCAGATTAAGTGTCCATGTAAACGTAACTAGTGTTTCCTTTCCTGCCAAGATTTTCCTGGCACAGGATAGTAAAAACAGTGCTGTACTTCTACCATCCTAACCAGGAAAAAAGTCTTGGGTGTCATGGCAGTATCTTTATTGGATAGTGGTTGTGAACATGCTTTTGGGGGATGGCGAAGGGAACTTTTCAGTGCCCTCCAACTGACTCCAAGGTCATCTCCTTGACTCCAAGGTCATCTCCAGGCACATTGTCCCCAAAAGCACTGCTGTATGGCAACTGCTTAAGAGAGACCGACCGCCTCGAGCATGGTACAGGTCTCTTAATGTGTCGATGTGGTTATAGCATAGTAAGGCTTTAGGGGACTCTACTCTGACTGGTAAAGAAACTGTCTTGGATGGAGTTTGGAGAAGAGTTTTGTCCTCTGTGGAGAGAGAGAGAGAGAGAGAGATCTCTTCAGCCTTTTCAGCTCTCTTTACTGTTCAGTAATCAAAACTGATTTCACTGACCTGATCGGCTAACATTTTTATAATAAAAAAAATGGGAAAACATGTACTTTTGTCAGTGTCTCTGTCTGTAGTTTAATCTTTCTGCTTTTGCTTTCTTACCTCCCTTTCAAGTTTGTGAAAATGAGCCCAAAGAATTGCCTTTGAGAATTGACTAGTCTTACCTGCATATTTCTCTAAATGTGCAATCATCATCAAAGCCTTGTAAAATGAACTGAGCTTTTATCAGAAGTGGCTCTTGTTGACCAAGCTCTGCACTTTCTGGCTAGTTGTCTATGAATGCCACCATGTTATATGGCCACTAGATGGCACAGTCAGATTGTAAGTCACTGCACATTTTAATGATTAGTAGACCTATCCCACTGAACATCTACACAATCAACTATATCAGCAGCCATTTCCTGAACAATGTCCTTTTGTAATTATCAATATATTGAATCTAGACATCACTATACCCAATTACTTTTCGAATAGAGTGGAGATAATAACATCACATTTATAATCTATGGACACCTATGGCGCTAGCTGGGCTCAGTCAGACAACTGGACAGCACTCTGCACAAGTGGTGTATGTGTATGTGTGTGACAGGGAGAGAGAGAGAGGGTGGGGGGGTTCATCTGGATCTAGCGGTAACAAAAACTTTAATCATTCATACAATTCATAATCTCCCTGAATGAAAGTATAGTGAAATACCTACTTGTTGCTTTTGTTTGCTTTTCAAATCCTAAAACCGTGACCAAGTTGGTGACGTCTGTTTACAACGAGGTGTGTTATAAGAATGCATGGGTCAGGAGATGGGTATGAAAACATTACCAATTTGGAGTAAGCACTGACGCTCTGTGTTTGGAATGCCATTAGACATCATGTTTTGAATAGAAGGAGGGGCAGACGAAAGACCAAGAGGCTTCAATGAGCAACAGACCAGATTTGACCCTCAGTGTTGGCCAAAATTATGACTTTGATACCATACCATGCCTGGGTATCTTGATAACAATACTGAAACAATACACCACAGCAAAAAACATCAAAGAAGTAATAGAATAGGCCCAGACAACAGAATGTGGAATAACTTTTTTAAAGTAAATGTTTTCATTTCAGGGTAGTGCAAAGCCTTTCTAGTATGTATCTGGCAACACAAGTCCAGGCCTACCATGCATGGGCACAGGTTGAGAGAGCTCTCGCTAGTCTGTGTCTTGTCCTTGGGTGGAATATCATACCAACACTACTTACTCCTAATTTGCTCACATAATAAGTAAAATATCTATCTATCTATCGCTTCCTCTCTCTTCCTCGCTCTCCCTCTCTCTATTTATCTATCTATCTATCTCTCTCTCTCTCTCTCTCTCTCTCTCTCTCTCTCTATCTATCTATCTATCTATCTAGGCTGTTGGATCCTTTCTCAGTCACAATGATCTTCACAATGTAGGTGTCATGTGTGGGTTTGTGTGTGTTTTTGCATGTGTGCTCACCCTCAGTATGTCGCATGCGAATGCGCCAACCTCGTGTGTGTGTGTACGTGTGCGTGCCTGCGTGCATGTGTGCATGTGTGTGTGTGCGTGCGTGCGTGCCCTCCTGTCTTTTTCCCAGCAGTGTGAATCAGAGGCTAATTGCAGTCACATTCATCAATCTCTCATCCCCCACCCTTCCTTCTCCTACTCACACACACCCACACACACACCTTACCTTACACTCTCACATCATGCCCCAACCCTACACCTCACCTGCTCACCCCAAAATATCTCCACCCCCCCAACCCACCTCACACACACACTCTCACACAATCTCCTATCCTAATTGATACACACCTACCCCCACCCCAATCTCCACAACCACCACCAGTAAACGAGCCTGCCGGGAACCAATTACATTACCACCCACAATATTGCACCCTCTCTCTCTCTCTCTCTCTCTCTCTCTCTCTCTCTCTCTCTCTCTCTCTCTCTCTCTCTCTCTCTCTCTCACTTACACATTTTCTGTCACGTTCTCTGTCTCTCGTCCCTTCCATCCTATCTCTCTTTTTCTCTCAGTCTCTCTTTCCTTTCTTTATTCCTCTCTCTCTCTCTTTCTTTCTCCTGTACTCTCTGTCTCCATGTCTCAGATTTTCATAACCCACCGAATCTGTGGTTGTGGTTACATGCAGGGGAGTCATGATAGGTTTAAGAGCACATGGCTCTGGTTATAAGGAAATAAAATGTCTGTGCTGACATCTCATATATACATATGTGTGTGTGTGTGTGTGTGTGTGTGTGTGTGTGTGTATGTGGGTGTATATGTGTATGTGTGTGTTTTCAATTCTTGCAAAACTTTATAAAACCTTAATGTGTTTTGTCCACATGAAACATGATAGCATTGTGTCGACAGAAAATTTTAAAGCACACACATTCTTTTGTTCGAGCAACAAGAAAAGAGTTTGAGAGTGATACCATTGTTGTCCACCTCCACTTTTTTGTTTTTACGTTTACGTGTGTGTGTGTCGTTGTGGCACTGTGTGTGTGTGTGTGTGTGTGTGTATGTGTGTGTGTGTGTGAGAGAGAGAGAGTCACCCTTGGAGAAGATCTCTGCCATCGGTTGTCCCCTCCATCCCACACACATTGCATTGCCAAGCCACCCGTCTCCATGGTGACCCCTATCAACAGTGGTGCAGTGGAAGAAAGCCTCTTTTTGTGCAGTGCCAGATTTCAGATGGAAAACCTATCTGCATGCCCGCTGTTTGCACCTGAAGGACGTTTGTGTGTGTGAGTGTGTGTGTGGGTGTGTGAGAGAGAGTGTTAGTGTGTCTGGTTGTGTGTGGGCGGCACGTGTGTGTCGGGAAGTTGGTGGCATCTCAGGTTTTGCCACTTTGCCACCCCGAGGGGCACTAGGGAAACAGATAGTCATTGTACACTGCAGCTGGGAATGTGTATGTGTCCGGAAGTCCAGGAGGGAATGTGTGTGTGTGTGTGTGAGTGTGTGTGTGTGTGTTTGTGTGTTTGTGTGTGTGTGTGTCTCTCTCTCTCTTTCTCTCTCTCATTGTGTGTATGTGTGTGTGTCTGTGTGTGTGTGTGCATTCTTCATATCCAGTGTTGGGAAGGATACTTTCCCTAAACCTATTCCGTTACAGAATACAGAATACATGCCCAAAAATGTAATTTGTAACATATTCCGTTACGTTACTCAATCTG
>NW_027468685.1:9941671-9949171 GCF_046254945.1 Alosa pseudoharengus
ACACATATGCACACACACAACCACCCCATTTGATGTAGACAGTCCAGAGTCTGAATTTGAAGGGCACCCAAGCATATCAGATATTAGAATATGTGTAAGTCTCCTTTTACCACTCTGAGCTCTATAAGACCTCGGCCTATGTCTTCTTAATCATAAAGTAATGTTGAACAATTTGAACACCTGGCCTGTGTGCTAGGACTACATATCCAGAGGTACATTCAAGTACAGATAAGCATAACACATTTACACACACACACACACACACACACACACACACACACACACACACACACACACACACACACACACACACACACACACACACATTGTATGTCTGATCCATAAATACCTCCTGATTGTTTTTGGATGACCAAGACTATCCCTGGGAACACTAAATCCCGCTGTTTGACGTTGAGTGATTTGCAGAGTGGGATTGAGTGTTCTTATTATGCCTGGACGTGGACATATATTGCTTTTGCTATTGTAGCATAGTGAACTTTTGTTTGAGTTGTAATTATATGTTCCAACCATAATGCAGCTTGGCTCTGACGCTGAACTGTAAATTCCTGAGGCCTATACTATTATAGCAAGGTTATTGGCTTACCCCGGTACATTCAGGAGCATTTGCTGATCTCGAAAACAACACATCACCGTTGAAATGATAGATGCTCAGTGCAGATCAGTGGACCTCTCCTCATTTAGGACTAGCCTGCACCCCTTTAGCTGCCCTCTGCCCTGGTGCTGTCTGGTTCCTTGATGGCTGTTCGGTGGTCCGACCCAAATGTCGTCCAGAGGGATGAGGGACGTTCAGAATAACAAACAAGGAAACCGTTGGCCAGTGATTAAAGTTTTTAATTTCCTTTACTATGTATATTTGTAGACCTGCGCACAAATGGTCTGATGGTGAGGTGGTTTAAGGGGAAAAAAACAAACATGGAAGCTGAATTAGGGTTACAGTTTTAATCGAACAATTTGGAATGTATATACAACAGCAGACAGGCACATACTCTCAAACTATATCCACCCACGCCTTTGATTGACCAAGACAGGGATGGACCCGCTATCAACTGTGGCTTTTCCACTAAACCTGAAGTTCAGAGCCCAAGTCTGCTTCTCCACTGAAGAACGTATGACCCAAACTACATTTGGGGTTTTGTTGGACCTGACCCAGGTGTCTTGGTGTACTGCAGATGAGCTAGGCTTTACCTGGGTCCAAAACCCAGTTTTGGAAAAAAACAGTTTTCCAAAACTCAGTCAGTTAATGTTGATGAGGTTCTGACTGCTCTCCAGCATGAGATTCACCACGTCCACCAACTCCATGGAATCCCAAAACCACTTTTCCATTGATGTGTTCATGACCTAAAATGGCACATCAACAAATAACAGCATCAACAAAAATAAACAAAAAATCCTGACAATATTATTTGGGAAGATTTTAGAATTGTTTTCCTCCATCGCAAACTGCTTCTCAAATGTCTAGCAAAACTAGTAAATTTATTCCCAGACGGAACCACCCAAGCTGTGTAGCCTCCACAATAGAGACTAAAGAAAAACCCCAGAATATGATAGGTATTGTAAATAAACACAACAGAGACTTGCCTTCTGAGTCTGTGTCACCACCAGGCCTGAGTGCCTGCACGTACACATGGCATATTTTAACAAATGACCATTTCCTCTCCTGTGGCCTTCACATGACCTGGTCTCTGTAAAAAGAAACAAACGAGTGGAACGGCAACCCGGCGTTCACCCCGTACCCAAATACTGCCCATTTTAGACCAGCCTTCATGCCCAAGTCTTGCTTTCCACCAGCCATCTTTCTTTAGATGTGTATTATCATACCAGAGGTTCCAGTCTCTCTCTCTCTCTCTCTTTCTCTCTCTCTCTCTCTCTCTCTCTCTCTCTCTCTCTTTCTCTCTCTTTCTCTCTGTGTGTGAGCACATGTTCCTCCAGGCTGGTCTTTCTTTAGATGTGTATTATCATACCAGAGGTTCCAGTCTCTCTCTCTCTCTCTCTTTCTCTCTCTCTCTCTCTCTCTCTCTCTCTCTCTCTTTCTCTCTCTTTCTCTCTGTGTGTGAGCACATGTTCCTCCAGGCTGGTCTTTCTTTAGATGTTTATTATCATACCAGAGGTTCCAGCCTCTCTCTCTCTCACTCTTTGTGTGTGTGTGTGTGTGTGTTTGTGTATATGTGTGTGTGTGAGTGTGTTGTATGCTGTGTTGTGGTATTGTGTGTAATTGTACTGAATATTGCGGTGTTACAATGTGTTGAATGTTGAGGCACTGTGTGTTGTTGTGAAGTTGTGTTGTATTTAATTGCATTGTATTATGTTGCATTATGTTATGTTGTTACAAGTGTTGTTTAAGTGTTGTGAGATGTTGTCTGGAATGACATTGTTCGTAGTGTTTGTAGTGGAATGTTGTGATGTGTTGTATGTATGTTGTGCTGAGTGGCATTCCGTTGAGTTATGACCTGTGTTGACCTGTGAGGAGATGTTTCTGCAGCCAGGCCATCAGACACACCGAGATGCTACGTGATCGATCATGCGCCGAGATTAACCCGATTATGGGATTTATAGAAGGAAACCCTCTGATTAATATGCCATATGGAGTCAGGGTGACAGCAAGGGCTTTGATAGCCGAATAACAAAGGCCGAGGGGAACGAAAGCAGTGGCCAGGACCTTGGACTCGAGGGGATTAACCAGAGGAATGATCTGTGGATGTCCTGCGTCCCCTAGACCAGGCACCTCTCCAGATACGCCACAGGCAAAAACAAAAGACTGGAGGAGAAGAGAAAAGATGACTAAAAGTTTAAAAGTTTAAAACTTTTAAAAGTTATCTATCTATCAATTTGTAAAATGTTTAGACAATTATTTTTTTTTATTATTAATTATTATACAGTGTTTTAAAATGTATTTTCTATTAACATATGCCTTTTATTGCATTGATAATAAGCTTATAGTGAATAATTCCATTATAGGCGTATAGGAGTTGTGTTTGTTTTTAGGTTGAGCCTGTTTTGAAGTTTGGCTAGTCCGCCATCTCAGGGTTGAACAAGAGTCAACAGAACAATCTGAGGGAGAGGTTTATAGACACAGATGTAATAAAAATTTTAAATTATGTAAATTAGCATGGTTGTTGTTGTCCACAAAATCGGTAATATAAAAAGGCTCTCAGGCAGTAGTGGTGCTAATGTACCTCTGTTAAGGGACTGGGAATTGAGGTTACACATCTACACACACACACACACACACACACACACACACACACACACAAACACACACGCACACACACTCATATACACAGACAGCATGTTCATTACATTTAGTTTCATCTGTTGGTTAGGTCTCAAATACAGGAAACCAGAGCAAGCAGCATTATTATGTTAAAGGTCCAGAGCTTTGAGTATTTCCTGGCATGCCTGCTTTTTAAAGAGGGTTACGGAGAGCTTCCCGCTTTTTAAACAGGGTTAAGAAGACCTTCGCTCTTTGCTTTGCTGCATCTCAAGAAGTACATGATGATGAGACACACTGGAAACAGACAACCCAATCATAATACACTGCTTACACAAGCATGGCAGTGCAGCAAAGCAGAGGCTGAAGTACTAGTCAAAGTGTAGTCGAAGCAGATAGTTGAAGAAGAAAGAGGTAGAAGGTGGGTGGGTGGGTGGGTGGGGGGGGGGGGCACAACCACTCATTTGGCTTTGATGTTATTGAACCCCCCCTAATGAGTTAAATCAACACCAAATCGTTTTTTGTACCTTATTATAATGTTTCCAAAATCGTTTCATCGTGGTTCATCAACTCATAACAGGGTGAACGCCACTTCTGCATTCGCTTCGCAGCCCTCTATTGGCCATAACCACACTATGTAAGTTTGCCAGATCGGGTAGCGGATCTGTAGTTCGATGGAATGAGACATAAGAAACTACAAATTTAACTTGCTTCTGATGTCGCAATACATCATACTTTCATTAAATCATGCAACATACTCTACCATGTCTGTGGACATTGTTATTTGCAAAGCCGGTGCTATAAACAAATAGTGTGCGTGCAACAGAGGAGAAGCGCTTTAGTGTTGCTTTAACAGACTCCAAGACATTTCTGCTTTGGGAGCAGGCTTTCAATGGCTTTCATTGCTTTTACTAATTCAGCTATTGATGCTGGAGGCAGGGGCAGATATCATTGTTGAAAGAGAAATTCTGTACAGACATGACCCCATTTACACATATTTATTTGGCTGAAGCTTTTATCCAAAATAAAAAAGTGACGTATGTTAATTATTACAAAGCCAGTCTCTGCAGATCAACTTGGGGTTAAGTGCCTTGCACAACGGCACAATGGTGGCAGCTGGGAAATGAACCCTTGAACCATTTTGAACGGTATTAGCACTATACTACCAGGAACTGGTCATGAAACACTCACAACACACTATACACCAACACCCTTTAGAAAATGTCACAGCACTGTGTTTCAAACACATTCACAACACACTATACACCAACACCCTATAGAAGACTGTCACAGCACTGTGTTTCAAACACATTCACAACACACAACCCACTAACACCCTATAGAAGACTGTCACAGCACTGTGTTTCAAACACATTCACAACACACAACCCACTAACACCCTGTAGAAGACTGTCACAGCACTGTGTTTCAAACACATTCACAACACACAACCCACTAACACCCTGTAGAAGACTGTCACAGCACTGTGTTTCAAACACATTCACAACACACAACCCACTAGCACCCTATAGAAACTGTCACAGCACTGTGTTTCAATATGGCCTCTCACAGGGCCACCTGTGGATGGCTTAGAGGACCCTGACCGTAATGTTTATTTCACAGTCACGTTTCGTTTCAGGGTGGGGTGTGTGTGTGTGTGAGGGGGGTCTGGCTGGCCTTTGGGGGCTCTAGTGACTTTTTATGTCCCAAACACCACTTAACTACATAAGAGGATTATATGCCCGAGAGAGAGTGAGAGAGAGAGAGAAACAGGGAGAGAAAGAGAGAGTCCTACCAGACATAGGTAGGGGTTTAGTGCTAACGTGCTAATCTCAGGCCCTCTTTAGAGTTCTCTTTGGCTCTCCGGGTACTTACTGACTGCTTTGGGACTGTGTGGAGCCCCTCAGCCTGCAGAAAGGGATTTGTTACTTACTTACGCGCTGCACGTGAGAGAGACCCCACTGTCGCCTCTCCTGTGAGACACACACACACTGTCACACACGCATACACACACACACCGACTGAGGGCTATAAGGGGAGCAATTATTCACTGATGATCTTCAACTTGACCCTCCCCCCCACACACCAGAGGCAGACAGAATACACAGCTTCATTACTTGAGTAAAAGTACAGATACCCTTTGCTAAATTTTACTCAAGTACAAGTAAAAGTACAACAGTTAGATGTCTACTTAAGTAAAAGTACTGAAGTACTTGTTTTTAAAAGTACTTGAGTATCGAGAGTACAAGAGTACATTTTCTAAATATTGCATTACTACTGCCACAGTGCTTACATTTATGTACAGAAACGTCCTACATGGAGTTATGAAAAATGTTAATGTTAATACCTTGGAGAATGTAAAAGGAATTGAAAGTAAAATCAAGTAATTTTCATCTTTGATACATGTATTTAAAATACAAAATACTATTTTGTAATTGAAACACTTGAAGCGAAAACTATCATTAACTTGTTCAGAAAATTTAAATAGTCTGGCGAGGTGGGGCCACAGGTTGGCACATTCCCGGGATGGACCTGCTGCGTCTTCATCCATTGTTTCGTCCATGGTTTTGTCTCTTATCTAAATCTGACCATGGAGTTGACTTTGGCGGAAAGCTGAAGGTGATTGCTGATAGGCTGTCCCAATCAGTGGCGCCTGCACAATCCAATCACGTTTGAGAGGGAAACAACAAATTGAGGGTTTCCGAAGTAGTAGAAGAAGTAACGGGTACTCACGGTTATGGATAGAAATGTAGTGGAGTAAAGAGTACAATATTTGCCTCTTAAATGTACTTGAGTAAAGTCATGAGTACTCCCCAAAAATGATACTCGAGTAAAGTACAGATCCCTCAAAATTGTACTCAAGTACTGTACTCAAGTAAATGTACTCCGTTATTGTCCGGCTCTGCCACACACACACACACACACACACACACACACACTCACACTCACCATCACTCAGCACCGGGAGTGGTGGGGATGAGGCCCTATAGGAAGTGGACATTCACTGATCTCCAACTTGATGTTCCCCCCCCATGTTCAACTCAAAGATTTGCCCTGGGCTCCAGTGTCTGGACCTTGAGGGAGAACAGCTTGGAGTCCCGTCTGGTCCCGTCTTGTCTGCCTCTGGCTTCCTGGTTGGTCTGAGCTGATGTTGTTCAATGGCGTGAAGACAAAAACTAATCGACTTAATAATCAGCATGGCTCGCTCGCTGCTGGATTATGGCTGGCGTAAGCCCCATCAGGCATTAGGGCAGTGGTCTTTGGTGGGTCATGTCACTCAACTTAATGAGACTCATTTCCTGTGCTTATCGTAGGATGGAGGGAAAGCGTTGCTCAACAAAGGGCTGTTTCACCTCTGTTTTTCAGTGTTTGTGAGTCTGTGTTGCTTTCTGGGGAAAATACCATCATGGGTTCCAATCCACAGTATGTGTTATGATGATTGAAACTGAGTTTGTGGCCAGGACGTTCAACTCTCACAACACACAATAGCTGTATGTGATGATGAATATAAAGAACATAACAATACACTAACACATATTGCAGAGTTGTGTAGTGCTGTGCCGTGTTTGCGTATTGTAGAGTTGTGTAGTGCTGTGCTGTGTTATATTGCGTATTGTAGAGTTGTGTAGTGCTGTTATATTGCGTATTGTAATGTTGTGCAGTGCTGAGTTATATTGCGTATTCTAGAGTTGTGTAGTGCTGTTATATTGCGTATTGTAATGTTGTGTAGTGCTGAGTTATATTGCGTATTGTAATGTTGTGTAGTGCTGAGTTATATTGCGTATTCCAGAGTTGTGTAGTGCTGTTATATTGCGTATTGTAATGTTGTGTAGTGCTGAGTTATATTGCGTATTCTAGAGTTGTGTAGTGCTGTGTTATATTGCGTATTGTAATGTTGTGTAGTGCTGAGTTATATTGCGGATTGTAATGTTGTGTAGTGCTGAGTTATATTGCGTATTCCAGAGTTGTGTAGTGCTGTTATATTGCGTATTGTAGAGTTGTGTAGTGCTGTGTTATATTGCGTATTGTAGAGTTGTGTAGTGCTGTGTTATATTGCGTATCGTAGAGTTGTGTAGTGCTGTGCTGTGTTATATTGCGTATTGTAGAGTTGTGTAGTTCTGAGTTATATTGCGTATTGTAGAGTTGTGTAGTGCTGTGTTATATTGCGTATTGTAGAGTTGTGTAGTGCTGTGCTGTGTTATATTGCGTATTGTAGAGTTGGGACGCAGTGGGTCAGCAGCATACGCACGCTCCAACACCAAAGACGTCAG
>NW_027468685.1:9954171-9959171 GCF_046254945.1 Alosa pseudoharengus
TCTCTCTCTCTCTCTCACACACACACACACACATTACCCCTCTCCGCCAAGCGGATGTGTAGTTTAAACAATGGCACAACTCGCAACATCAGGTATCCTGTTGGGAATCGAACCAGCAACCTTCCAGACGTCAGCCTCAGTCCCTTAGGCTACTGAACCCATTTTATTCATTTAACAGACACTTTTATCCAAAGTGATTTACAAAATGAGGAATAACATTCAAGCTACACTGTAAAGGAGACGTTAGGTGGGAATAAATGCTACATCAATCAATACTACTACCAGAAGATGAGAGAACAAGGAAGAAGGAAGTAGATGGAGGGAGGAAAAGGAAGTGCATGGCAAATGCATGTTAGTTGTGTTTGGTTGTTAGATGTGTTGGGAGAGGAGTTACTGTTGGAACAGTTGGATCTCCAAGAACTTTTTGAAGATAGAGAGGGATGCCCCCACTCTGGTAGCACCAAGAAGGTCGCTCTACCAACGGGGAACTACTGATGAGAATAGTCTAGATTACCGTGTGTGTAGGGGCAGAAGTGTCAGACGATGTTCCTTAGAGCAGGGGTTCCCAAACTTTTCCCAAACGTTAACAAAACCTCACCGGTTTCACAAAAACCGGCGTCGTGTGCACGGCCCCTTAGAGGAACGCAGCGGCTGAGGGGTAACATAAGCCTTCATGAGAGCGTTTAGGTAAGTGGGCGCAGACCCAGCACTTTGCAGGTATCAGTGACTTGAATTTGATGTGGGCCACCATGGGCGATGTGGGCAGTAGTTAGATAGATAGATAGATACTTTATTGATCCCCAGTGGAAATTCAAGAGAGATTATCAAGATTCAGTAGAGCTCAATGAACAGTGAAGTAACGTGTGCCCTTTTTGACTGATCGAAAAAAGACGCCACTTTCTGGACCTTTTTTCGGATATATAATGTAGTATTCATTAAATGCTTCACTTTTGGTCAATTCTGTGCTCTATTACACTTGAGGGTAGCCTATGTTGGTAGCACATGCTACCTAATCTTGAATCTAAGCTACCCTTGTCCTGAAATGACCCGCGGTGCACTAATGTGAGTCAAAGGGACACTGATGTTTATGAATCTCACGCAGATGACCTTTTGACCTCAGTAAGTTCCTGGTGATGTAAGTCAGGGGACAACAATGAGGAAATGACCTGAGAGTCACCCCTGAGAGACCTGCATGAGGAAATGGCGTGCTGTTACACTTACAACAGTGGATGTTGGAGATCAGAGGTGAAATCTTAGGAGCAAATCTATGGCGGGTGCTTTTACTCACTGCGGATTAAACCCTTAAAACACACACACACACGCACACACACACACACACACACACACACACACACACACACACACACACACACACACACACACACACACACACACACACACACACACACACACAAACATATAAGTGCAAACACACACAAACACATTCACATATGTGCAGACACACAAGATAGATAGATAGATAGATAGATACTTTATTGATCCTCAAGGGGAAATTCAAGACACAAGCATAGACACACATAGACCACCCCCCCCCCCCCCACACACACACACACACGCTCTAAAATCCTATAAAATGCTATAACCTCCATTTTAATGAATTTTTATAAATCTTTTTTTTTTTCATTTTGTTTTCTGAGTATTTTCAATAGAACTAAAATTTGGTGACATTATTTGATTTATCCGTAATCAATTAAAACAACACAACTGCAATTTTATTGATATTACCTGAAACACACAATTAAATAACATGCCATTAATATTTTTAAAAATGGTGGTATAGAATTTTTAAATCAAACCCTTCATATACATACATACATTACAACCAGCCTGAATCCCTCTGGGAAATTCTCCTCCCTCACCCACGAACTCTTTCCTTCAGACGCTGTGACGCCAAAGCTGAGTGGAATTATACTGCATATATAATCCACTCAATGCTAACTGTATGGGCACATAAACGTTGTTTGTGTGTGTTTGTGTGTGTGTGTGTGTGTGTGTGTGTGTGTGTGTGTGAGAGAGAGAGAGAGAGAGAGAGAGAGAGAGAGAGAGAGAGAGAGAGAGAGAGACAGACAAAGAGATAAGAGATCTCCCTTCTCAGTCAATCGATCCACTCCTGTACCCATGTGACTGACATTTACTTTAGCTCAACAAATACACACAGATAAACACACACAGACACCCACACACACATGAACACACACAAAGACAGATCTAATACACGTGTGAGCGGAAACTTTTTTCAGTCAGTTGCTGTAGCAGCTTTAACGAAAACACACTGACCATCAATAACGAAAGCCTCTCTTCTCCTGTGATATCTAAACTTCAATGGATTCATGTCGTTATCATTATGGTATGCGGTGTGTGGACGTTGTCATTCATATTAACTTGAACAATACTTAAAACTGTTGTTTTTTCCGTTATCGTTCCTGTTGTGAACGGCCGTTAACTCCTAGAACTGAAACAGTTTAGTAGTTTAACCAGAGACTTTCTCATGAGGAGACAAAGCAGGAGACTCCTCCTTAGAAATGCATGGGGTTAGTTTGTAATGCCAATATGGCAGTTGTCTATCATACACATATCCCGCTCCTTCCTGTAATGTATACCTATGCCTCCCCATTCACTTGAGTAAGAAAATAACTGCCCGATAACTGCACAGTGTTGTGTATTACCAAGATGGCTGGCGCGGGGGGGGGGGGGGGACTTGCCTATAAGAACTTTGTTTTTAACTTTGAATGCAGCTCTCCCCCACAGAAAGTCACAAACTCCCCACAGGTGGCTGGACTGTGGAGATGCCTCTCTCCCCGATCAGATTCGCAACACACGACTCCACAGGGCGGAGTGGGGCAGAGCTGCGGAAATTCCAACCAGCATTTCAGCCAGAGGATTACAGCTGGCTAACAAAAATGCACTTTCATTTTCAGATGTTTTAATGAGACATGAGAAATGTCAGCAGATATCTCAGCGTAGGCCTATGCGACATTCTCTGAGATTAGTTTGAAAAAAAAGGGGGGGGGGTCTTGCCCTGTGGCAACTCAAAGGCAATTCTGCTTTATTGTCAATTCTGACATATTAGAAGATGATAGCTGGTGCTGTGTGTGTGTGTGTGTGTGTGTGTGAGTGTGTGTGTCTCTCAAGCTCACGTTCCCCCTGATTATCTTCCCCCCAGGTACATTCCCCGGAACCTGTGTTCTTCCACACAAGGGTGCACAAAACAAAAATATAAAATAAAAATGAACCATCTAAAGTAACAAAGCCATAAACTATACGGATAAAACAAGCAAAACCATGCTTTGAAAGGATTTTTTTCACTGGAAGGGAACAGGAGACTGACAGGTCCGCTGTTAGGGCTAATGTTATGAGAGTATTAAAATGCAGGATATTTTACGGGAAAATATTGAAACGGGAAGACAGCAGGAAAAAAAGTTAGAAAATGCAAGAGAAACCCGGAAAAAACGGGAGGGTTAACAGGTATAGTCCACTTTTCCATCATTCCATTCCGTTTGAGTTCTGTGAGTTGAGTTGAGTCTGTGTGCAGTGATGAAGGACTCTCTTCCTGGTTGGCGAGAGAATAAGCTCAGATAGGGTGAGGGTGGGAAGTGGAGGGTGTGTGTGTGTGCGGGTGAGTGGGTGTGGGCTGGATGTGTGTGAAGTGCATTCAGTAGAGTGAGTGAGTTAGGTAAGAGAGCGATCTTGGTGCAAGCTGAGGTCACAGCGATTGAATAAGAACTCTCCACTCCAATGACCTGCTCCATATATCGCTTTGCTTATTAAATCAGCTAGAGCTAATTACATTGCCGTTGTCTTCTCCAAACCTTTATGTCTTCTTTATGCCCCCCCTCTCTCTTTCTCGCTCTCTCTCTCTCTCTCTTCATTTCCTCTGTCTATGAGAACATTCTGTGCTAGATTTCTGCCCCTTTCCTCTTCTTAGTGCTAATTTGTGGGAGACATGGAGTGGAGAATACGCGATGGAGGGAGAAGGAAGTGAGGGAGAGTGGGAGAGAGGGAAAGAGAGAGAGAGAGAGAGAATGAGAGAGTGGTAATGAGATGTGTGTGTGAAAGAGAGAGAGAGAGAAAATGAGAAAGAGGGAGATAGAGAAGGAAAAACAGAAAAACATTAACAGAAAAAAGCATTGATGTTCTTCAGTGCTTACAGTGTACCCATAGAGCATTAATGTCCAGTCTATGGCCACGGTCCATTTCTCGCTGTGACCAGATCTTTGTCTCTGTCTCTAGGCAGCGCCAGCCAGACCTCTGATGCCCTCAGGGTACCAGCTATACAGCAAAGGATGCTGGCTGGTTACCAGGGCAACAACGAAGGCTTCCGTGGGCACTGTTCAGTCTGCACATCTCAAGAGTCCTTAAGGAAAACAAAATGGTGTTTTGTGTGTGTGTGTTTTTTGTTAGTGTGTGTGTGTGTGTGTGTGTGTGTGTGTGTGTGTGTGTGTGTGTGTGTGTGTGTGTGTGCATGTACGTGTGTGTACCTGTGAGAGTGCACAGGTACTCTCGGTTCAGTCCCTCTCGAGCTCTTGGACTGTGTGTCTGTCCCTCTCTGACCGTCTCTGTCACAGCGACAACAGCAGCACTCTTTCCAGCCCTCAAGACCTGTCATTAGGCAGAGCTGACACAAGACACACCCTTCCCTTCCACACACACACACACACATGCACACAGAAAGTACACCCTTCACATCCGCATTTCCCAAACCTCCAGGCCAGACTCTTATCGGTAATCAGAAGACACTTCTGATTAGCCTGGACCCTGACGATCCTGGAAATTACCGCCCAATCTCCAACCTACCCTTCCTCAGCAAGATCTTGGAAAAAGCGGTGGCTGCCCAACTTCAACACCACATGTCCCACCATAACCTCTATGAACCCCTCCAATCTGGCTTTCGACCCCACCACAGCACGGAGACAGCGGTCATTAAGATCATGAACCACCTCCTCATAGCTGCAGACAACGGCCTTTTCATCCTCCTAGAC
>NW_027468685.1:9961671-10111671 GCF_046254945.1 Alosa pseudoharengus
TAGCAGTAGTAGTAGTGTAAGTAGTAATACTAGTTGTTGTTGTAGTAGCAGTAGTTGTACTGGTAGCAGTAGTAGCCTAGTAGTGGTAGTAGTAGTAGTTATTGTTGTAGTAATAGTAGTAGTAGTTGTAGTAGTGGTAGTAGTAGTTGTAGTAGTAGTGGTAACAGTAGTAATTGATGTTGTAGTAGTAGTAGTGGTGGTAGTAGTAGTGGTAGTAGTAGTAGTAGTTGTTGTAGTAGTAGTTGTTGTAGTAATAGTAAAAGTAGTAGTGGTAGTATTAGTATGTGGTAGTATTAGTATGTGAGTGAGAGAAAACAGTCATGATCAGTCCTCAGGCCCTACACTCCATCTGTTGTGTCAGCTCACACTCTGACGCACAACAGTGACTGACTGACATAGAGACTTTGTTCCTCTGTTCTGTGCACAGTACAGGTCACCCAGAGCCCTGTACTTCATCTGACATCTCACCTCACACTTTGTCTCGCACACACTCTTGTACATGACGGACGCAGTGGGAGGGAGCATGCGTGTGTGACAGGTTGCTGCTGCTGCTGCTGCTGATGATGATGATGATGGTGATGATGATTATGCTTTGAGTAATCACTTCGCAAATTGTATTAGAGAGCAGCAATTTCATGATAGCATAAAGTGAGATCGTAAAGTGAGATCGTCACCTAGTGTTGTGATGACAGTCAATAACAAATAGCGCAGCACACACATGACAAATACACAATAACAATAAGCACAGCGTAAATTCAACTATTTGGCAATATTTTTGCTGCTAGCATTGTTCCTTAAGATTGATCCTTAACATGGTCACATTTACGACTGACATTTACAACTGACTCGTGATATACATGATATTTTCGCTTTGGCTTAGCTCACCAAAATCTCATCTGATGCTCAGCTCAACCTAAAATTGCTGCGTGTTTGTGCGAACCTTAATGCCAAGAGGGTTTCCAGACTGTAATTACACTGAATCAACACTGAGCTGAGAGCAGAGCAGAGTGGAGTGGAGAGCCAGACTATGATGGACCCGCAGTGAAATGGACAAACCGCTAGATTCTAAATGTAAAGATCTATAGGGCCAGACAGGCATGTTCCAATGCAGCTCTGTCCAGCTCTGCAGCATTCCCTGTGATGATGCCCAGACTTTAACAGAAGCCTCCTATCATGAACACAGTGACCACAAGCATAATCCACTGTTTTACTTAACATTGGGGGGCAAACAGAACCTCATATATAGCCCCTTCCCACCATAAATTGTCCCTCCCCACACCTCACCCAGACTTTCCCTCACGTGAGACTATTCTTGAGATCTGTTAATGCCTCACCAAACATGTGACCTAGAGCTGTAAGACATTTAACATTAACCCCCACCCCACTCCACACACTCACATTACCCCTTCGATCAGAGCCGGACGTGGAGCCCCCTTTTAAAGGGATTCCCAGACCTCTCAGGTTTATCAGGTCACTGGTTAAATGCTCATTGTACACTCTTAAAGACTATCAGGAGCCTTGGCCTCTCGCTTTATTAGTTAGTTATAGACAGGGGGTTGCTTAAAGACTAGTTCAGGAAACTCCATGTTTGACGACGGAGGCTCAAAAAGGGGTTAGACAGGGTTGCCAACTCTCACGCTTCTGGCGTGACACTCACGCTTTCAGCACCAATCTCACGCTCTCACGCACACTCAAGAAATGTCACGCCAAATCCATTCTTTTTTTTTTTGCAATCCGTTCATTTTTTGTTGATGACTAGACTAGACCACAGCATTGTTTCTAAATGACAGGATACGAGTTTAAGGCATAGATATGTCTAGACCAACAGCAGGTAGGTCTAATATCCGCCTACAACGTTCTCAGCGCAGTTTTCTCTGATTGTTGATTCGCTGACCAGGCTATTTTAATCCGGTCCGCGGCACCTTCACGGAACATGCTGCTTTAGACATGAGGCAGACCGACATAAATTGTGGCCGCCCATTCTTATAGGAACTACTCGCGAAGTAGCCTCACAGACATCACATGAAATAACTTTTTCTCATCTTTTATAAGGTGCTATAGCCGCTATTTGCTGCGATAAACGGTTCGCGAGAAAAATAAATTAACTTTCAAGAAATAATCATATTAGGCTACTATAGCTCTGCGCTCATTTCAATTCCTATAGGAGGAATATCTCACAAACTTTTCGTTCCACACATGACAAACCGTAAACAAAACAGCAGACCTTACCGAACACAAAGGTGTAATGCAATCACAAGTACAACTAGATGTACCGCGTAGCGGTACAAAATATGACCGCCGCTCAGTCCTGCACATCCATTCCGCGAAAATAAATCATATTAATGAATTTGTCTCCATCTTCTACTCCATTCCCCACTCTTGAAACTTTTGTGTATGCTTGCTTGAAATGTGTGTTTGCACACATTCCGCACACAAAGTAGCCTACTGGCGCTGCAAAGGTGAATAGATTTGTTTCTGGGCCAAAAAATCTGTAACATTGTTATAAAACCTTTAAAATCTCTAAACAATCACAAGTAGGGCAGTTCATCACAGTCCATCCATTCCACTGGACTGATGAAAGGTACACCTGTAGGCTACATTGTATTTGGGAAAAGCAGAAGGTAGCAGCATAATGTATTTATTATGACCGCCGCTAGCGAAGCTAGCGAAGCGGTCATATAGGGATTGTCAAAGTTTTTTTTTTTTTTTTTTTCCCGTCATCTACTTCCTGAAATTTTGGTCAACGATACCCGGGGCACCGAAACACCGGGGCACATGAAATTTGGTGGGTATGTAGCCCCACTAGACTTTTACGGAAAAATTTCGTTTGGTCCCCGGGGGCCACTCCCCCTCCGCGCTGGGCCCCCCGAAACCCAAAAAATGCAGTTTTTCCTAAATAACTACCTGAACCGTGACACCGAGGATGAAGACATTTTTATGGTATGTTGGTCTCAAGGGCCCACATCAACTTAGCCCATAATCACTCATTTGTGATTTGCACCCCCCCGGTAAAAAATGAAAATGCAATATCATTCTGCTTTAATCGCCCCTCTCTTCAGTAAAGACGTTCAGAACTGCACCAAATTTTATGTGTATGATTAACCTGACATTCTCTGGGGATATGCCAAGTTTCGTAGAATTTCATCCATGGGGGGGTCTAAAAAATGAAGTTATGTGTACATTTAGTGACTCTACACTCATTGGCCTATAGATGGTGGTGCACACATATACACATGCACACACACACACAGGCACCCACATACTATCGGTATTAGAACGGCCGATACATAATTACAAATTCAGTAGGATTAAAAGAAAGCCAAAATAAATATTCATCATCATCATCATGGCTGCATTTCCAGTATTGGCGATAAGTAGTCGTTTGTCCACTAGATGGCGCATCGTTGCAGTGAGACGTAATTTTGTTGGAAGTTAATCTAAAGTGGGTTGGATAGACACTATGCTTCCTACAAGGACAAGACTGTAGGCTACAGTAGTTTACCGCAGAGAACGTCTAAGGGTAGGATGATTTCTGCATGACATGTAATTCCCATTTCCTCTTGAAGCCGAAATAAATCTGATAATGTTTATCGGACATGCTTGTTTTTTACTGCAGGTCCAGTAGGCAGGCTACGTTAATCCTATCAATAGCAGAATGTAGGTAAAATAATGTTACCGTTAGCATGGTTGAGTGATGGAGGCCAATTTGATTATTGATGTATTTGTAGAAAACCATAAATGCGTTTATAGGCTACCAAGCAAATCGATAACAGCACTAATTGTATCTTTCGACTGTCATCTCATTTGCTTATGACCATAACCTAGGCTACTAACAGGAGCTAAGTGAGTTAGCCACAACACGTTCGCTACGTGATGTTTTTTTAATGGAAAATATATAGGCTAGCTGCTACCTGAAAGATAACCTGTCTATGATCCCGTGATGATCTACATCTCCATTTAAACCAGATGTTTTAGAGCGCACGTTGAGATGTATTCAGGGCAGGGCTGTACCTACACATATTTGTTGCACGTGCTACAAAAATCATTCTTTGCGATGGATGATTTAGTACCAACGTTACACCGGTCAGATACAGTTTTGCCTATGGCTATTCCGTGAGACTGAGGCGCTTTTTGTTTGTTCGAAGTGCGTGTTTAGGGTGTGAGAGGGGAGTCGATGTGCTTTGATTCCAGCTTGGTAGTTGTAGTCTATGCGATTAAAAAACACGTGTGTGTGAAGTATCCAAACAATGATAACGCTTTCATTATGGCTGCTTTAGCCACAGACCTTGAGCTACTGTACAGTGGGTTGGGTTCCATTTAGAAGTGTCCACTTCATTCGCCCTTTCCGTGATTCACAGCTACGTGAAATGTATTACTACTGATATGCAAAACTATTAACTTTTCGCCAAGAGGTGGCAGCTTGATACTGTAAGGTGTAAGCCATTGGTTCCAACGGAGATTTTATTTGGGTCGCCAGCATAGCCTAGTGACAATTTGTGTTGTGTAATAGGCCTAGCATAGGGCCTACCTTATATAGCTTATAGTTTGTTAACAGTCACGGTTTTGTCATAACTCCCTCTATGCATTTTTGCATTTAGAATAGCTCTAAAACCGGGGGGCGACGTCGCAGGGGGGGCGCCAGTGCGTGGATATCTCAATCGCAAAATTAAACAATATTTCTATCGGGCGCCTACCATGGACTAGGCTGGGTGAAAATCAAAAGATTGCGTCAAAAGATTGAGCTTAACCATGGACCTCATGGTTGCAAAATGCAAGGGAACATGAATCAGCATATTATTTGCACAAACAATAACGGAGAGTAGCTCTTCAACCTTGCCCGTTAAAATGTGTATGAACAGTCTCGCAACGCATTTCATGAAGGCCCTTTTGGACATGTCAGTTATTTGCACCACTGGGTAAAACGGCATTTTGTTTTAGACTACTGGTATTTAATTTGTGCATTGACAATAAAGCTGAATATCATTTGAACTAGATGACTAAACTTATGCATATGTAGAAGAAGAAACATTCACAAAAATCCATGACATGACCTCTCTTCTTGATAGCTGTTGAAAACTGCATGGAACTGACAGGGATTTTTTTGTTTAATAATAAATAAATAAATACATTATGCTGCTACCTTCTGCTTTTCCCAAATACAATGTAGCCTACAGGTGTACCTTTCATCAGTCCAGTTGCAATGGATGGACTGTGATGAACTGCCCTACTTGTGATTGTTTAGAGATTTTAAAGGTTTTATAACAAGTTTACAGATTTTTTGGCCCAGAAACAAATCTATTCACTTTTGCAGCGCCAGTAGGCTACTTTGTGTGCGGAATGTGTGCAAACACACATTCCAAACAAGCATACACAAAAGTTTCAAGAGTGGGGGATGGAGTAGAAGATGGAGACAAATTCATTAATATGATTTATTTTCGCGGAATGGATGTGCAGGACTGAGCGGCGGTCATATTTTGTACCGCTACGCGGTACATCTAGTTTATTTATTATTAAACAAAACAATCCCTGTCAGTTCCATGCAGTTTTCAACAGCTATCAAGAAGAGAGGTCATGTCATGGATTTTTGTGAATGTTTCTTCTTCTACATATGCATAAGTTTAGTCATCTAGTTCAAATGATATTCAGCTTTATTGTCAATGCACAAATGAAATACCAGTAGTCTAAAACAAAATGCCGTTTTTCCCAGTGGTGCAAATAACTGACATGTCCAAAGGGCCTTCATGAAATGCGTTGCGAGACTGTTCATACACATTTTAACGGGCAAAGTTGAAGAGCTACTCTCCGTTATTGTTTGTGCAAATAATATGCTGATTCATGTTCCCTTGCATTTTGCAACCATGAGGTCAATGGTTAAGCTCAATCTTTTGACGCAATCTTTTGATTTTCACCCAGCCTAGTCCATGGTAGGCGCCCGATAGAAATATTGTTTAATTTTGCGATTGAGATATCCACGCACTGGCGCCCCCCCTGCGACGTGTTCGTCCCCCGGTTTTAGAGCTATTCTAAATGCAAAAATGCATAGAGGGAGTTATGACAAAACCGTGACTGTTAACAAACTATAAGCTATATAAGGTAGGCCCTATGCTAGGCCTATTACACAACACAAATTGTCGCTAGGCTATGCTGGCGACCCAAATAAAATCTCCGTTGGAACCAATGGCTTACACCTTACAGTATCAAGCTGCCACCTCTTGGCGAAAAAGTTAATAGTTTTGCATATCAGTAGTAATACATTTCACGTAGCTGAATCACGGAAAGGGCGAATGAAGAGGACACTTCTAAACGGAACCCAACCCACTGTACAGTAGCTCAAGGTCTGTGGCTAAAGCAGCCATAATGAAAGCGTTATCATTGTTTGGATACTTCACACACACGTGTTTTTTTAATCGCATAGACTACAACTACCAAGCTGGAATCAAAGCACATCGACTCCCCTCTCACACCCTAAACACGCACTTCGAACAAACAAAAAGCGCCTCAGTCTCACGGAATAGCCATAGGCAAAACTGTATCTGACCCTTGTAACGTTGGTACTAAATCATTCATCGCAAAGAATGATTTTTGTAGCACGTGCAACAAATATGTGTAGGTACAGCCCTGCCCTGAATACATCTCAACGTGCGCTCTAAAACATCTGGTTTAAATGGAGATTGTAGATCATCACGGGATCATAGACAGGTTATCTTTCAGGTAGCCTATATATTTTCCATTAAAAACCATCACGTAGCGAACGTGTTGTGGCTAACTCACTTAGCTCCTGTTAGTAGCCTAGGTTATGGTCATAAGCAAATGAGATGACAGTCGAAAGATACAATTAGTGCTGTTATCGATTTGCTTGGTAGCTTATAAACGCATTTATGGTTTTCTACAAATACATCAATAATCAAATTGGCCTCCATCACTCAACCATGCTAACGGTAACATTATTTTACCTACGTTCTGCTATTGATAGGATTAACGTAGCCTACCTGCAGTAAAAAACAAGCATGTCCGATAAACATTCTCAGATTTATTTCGGCTTCAAGAGGAAATGGGAATTACATGTCATGCAGAAATCATCCTACCCTTAGACGTTCTCTGCGGTAAACTACTGTAGCCTACAGTCTTGTCCTTGTAGGAAGCATAGTGTCTTTCCAACCCATTTAAGATTAACTTCCAACAAAATTACGTCTCACTGCAACGATGCGCCATCTAGTGGACAAACGACTACTTATCGCCAATACTGGAAATGCAGCCATGATGATGATGATGAATATTTATTTTGGTTTTCTTTTAATCCTACTGAATTTGTAATTATGTATCGGCCGTTCTAATACCGATAGTATGTGGGTGCCTGTGTGTGTGTGTGCCTGTGTGTGTGTGTGCATGTGTATATGTGTGCACCACCATCTACAGGCCAATGAGTGTAGAGTCACTAAATGTACACATAACTTAATTTTTTAGACCCCCCCATGGATGAAATTCTACGAAACTTGGCATACCCCCAGAGAATGTCAGGTTAATCATACACATAAAATTTGGTGCAGTTCTGAACGTCTTTACTGAAGAGAGGGGCGATTAAAGCAGAATGATATTGCATTTTCATTTTTTACCGGGGGGGTGCAAATCACAAATGAGTGATTATGGGCTAAGTTGATGTGGGCCCTTGAGACCAACATACCATAAAAATTTCTTCATCCTCGGTGCCACGGTTCAGGTAGTTATTGAGGAAAAACTGCATATTTTGGGTTTCGGGGGGCCCAGCGCGGAGGGGGAGTGGCCCCCGGGGACCAAACGAAATTTTTCCGTAAAAGTCTAGTGGGGCTACATACCCACCAAATTTCATGTGCCCTGGTGTTTCGGTGCCCCGGGTATCGTTGACCAAAATTTCAGGAAGTAGATGACGGGAAAAAAAAAAAAAAAAAAAAAAAAAAAAAACTTTGACAATCCCTATATGACCGCTTCGCTAGCTTCGCTAGCGGCGGTCATAATAAGCCGTTCCAGAGTAATCCGGTTTTGAAATGGTAGCACATTTCTATATGGTCTCCAATTTTGGGCTTTAAGTGTCTTACAACTGAGCTAAATACCTACATATGTGTAAATATTAAAATCAGAGGATATATAGCTCATGGCTAAGAGTTTGTGGATGTAGCCATAATGATTTGTTTTCACAAAATGCTAAGCATGCATGTATTTAAGTGTCTTAAAAAGTGTGCTTATATTGGTCAATGCATAAGTTCATAACAGGCCAAATAGAAAATAAATGTTAAATGTTAAATATACTGTAGCCTAAACATAATATTAAAATCAGATGATGTAGGATAGTATAGAGTTAGATAAAGTTGGATGGCTCCAGAACTCACACCAGTGGATTGGGTCTTAAAGGAGCCACACGGCTTTTATGACACTATAGCTGTTCTGTTGACCTTTAAATTTGTTGCTACTGGGCATGAAGGGCAGGCCAATTATGAGTTCTGTCCAACATTGATGGTAGGTTTAGAAGAAAAGTCACCACATTTTAATCATATTGCAATACCAATAACCGTGATCATTTTGGTCATAATTTTTCATCAAATGTTCATACTGTATCTCTAGTGGCTGGTAGACTTTGGAATCCACCAGCCACAATGGTGGGTGGAAAAAAATATTTTAGGCTATTTGCATCCCTGATACATACGTACACTCATACACACATTCATAAGTCTCAATCTGTCAATTTCTTTCCACAAAACTCGCCAGAAGTCATCATTTAAGGGGTTATTTTTCATTTTTTTCTACTAAGCTACTACCTTTTTCAGGGGGGGCCTTTTCATGTCTGTGCCCAGGGGCCCAGTGGCTCATAATCCTTCCATGCCACAGGGTTAAAACACTGGTCTTGTTTTCAAGTGCAATCAATAATTGTACATTTTGAAGAAACTTAAATCATGGATTATACTGTACATAGCAAAAAAGTCTGGGGACAGACATTTTTAAAATTAGGTTTAGGGAAAAATTTAACGCACACGCACTACGACTTCACAAAATCTCACTTCAGCCAAACACCCAAAGTTGGCAACCCTGGGTTAGAAGATGGAGATGTTTTAAAAATCCTTTCAGAAAGCAATTTAAAAGTCATAGTCTTAGTCATAGTACCCTGAGTCCCGCTTCTCTTATCTGACCCTATGTAATCACGTGGAGTTATACTGTATGTAGTGCCGTGTTGTGCAAGAACATGCCATAGATTTCTTTCTTTTAAAGTGGATTATTGCTGACATTCAAAAACATGACATCCCACTAATATTTATGGTGCCATCTGTGTGGCCTTGATTGGTGTGTAATATAAGGATCCTCTCAGTACGTTTTGATCCTCACACTCAATAAGATAGTCAGATGTGGGAGTATAAGCTGCATGGTATTTTTTTTTCTTGCAATTATGTAACTTTCTTCTGCTTCTGCTTCTTCTGCTTCAACTTATTTTTTTTCAAATTTTATTACATTTCATCCTTATATTTGTTATGGTGACATTTGTAGGTATTATGAAAATTCCAGCATTATTTTAGTTATGAGTCTTTGACTTTGTGCAAATGTCTCTATGGTAAATATCATTGCAAGTCTTGAAGTCACATCCAATGTGGGATTTATCTTGTACTCCCACACAGTGGAAATACAGGTCAGATGCTCTGTGTGTGTGTGTGTGTGTATGTGTGTGTGTGTCAGGAACTGTCAACTCACTCCGTAGCGCTGTGGCAGCCCTGCTTGGCTGAACTAGCTTTCACTGCTTTAACACACTCGTCTTTCTTTCATTTTCCTTTCATCTCAAAGTTCACCCCTTTCCCCGTGAACTCCTTAAGAGAGGAAGGCAAGTGGTGTGACAGAAGACAAATGGAAACAAAACAATTTTGTAGCAGCAGCAGCAGACTGCTGGTCCCTGAGCAAGGAGGCTACTGAAAGGCCACAGACTTCATCGCTCTCATTAACTTCCTATCACTATGCAGTGTTTATTTTGTCATTGTTAGCTGTGTTTGTTGGCCAATCTTTTGTCCTGTCCCCACACACAAATCGTAGCTTTGTAGCTTTTCAGTTTACACTTCTCACAGCACTGAGTATTGGTTCACACTGATTTTTAAGACCTGAGCAGAGATGTCCATCTCCATTTTGAAAAACCTCCTGAAGACCAACCTCCTCTCCTCACCTAACATCTTTAACAATCTGACACACTAAGCTTGGACTTCTTGTCTATTCTGTATGGGGAAAACTGGTACAATTGTAACATCGGTAGTGTTTCATTCTCAAGATATGGTGTAGCAACAGAAACGTAAATAGACACGTAGCCTATCATGCAATTATCTACAGCTATCCAAATATGAATGGTATACTATAAATATGACCAGAGATATTAAGCAAAAAAAAAAGTGCAGAATTCAAGCATCGCGATTTTTCATAACTTTCATGGAGTAGACATGTACAGTATCACTCTGTTTTGGTCAAATTTCACAGCTTTCAAGTCTATCGTCTTTGTGTAAATCGAGTTTGAATTGAGAAAATAAAAAAGTGTTACAATTGTGCCGGTTCTCCCCCCCATCCCTCTTATCTACATCCTTGACTGAAAGGTATTTCTATTTCTTATTATTACACTGTTCTCTCCTATTCACACTGTACCTTGATTGTTCTTTATTTTTGTTAGTCATTTTGGACAAAAGCATCAGCTAAATGAAATAACAATAACAAATGTAAATGTAAAACCTGTGCTGGCTGGCTGCCTCTGCAGAAATCGGTTTAACTTTAACTGAAATGGAACAATGGAGGTGTCAGCGTTCTTCTGGGTCACTTTTGACTTCTCAGGTTTGGACAAACCCCAGGTGCCAGTTTGGGTAACCTAGCTTCCAGGTAGCCTACTGGAGTAGCTTTGGGTCAGATCCAGCCTAGGTATGGACCCAATCTGTTCTGATTCTGGCCTGTATCAATTCCAGTTGTTGTTATACTCTCAATAGCTGAAACAGAGTCCTGTTTGTTGTGGATGCTATTTGGAAGAACAGACAGACTGAAGTTTTTTTTTTTTGCTGTTTTATTACAAAACTGTCATATTTACATAAAGACCTCAACATTATAAATACTATGTACAGAAATAATCTCTTTGGCAATATAAACAGTAGAATAAACATAGTCTTCAAGGAGAAATAGTCAAAATAGTACAGCTTTCGTGTTTACAAAAATCACAGAGACCATATTGTAGCTTTAAATAAACAACAGATTTTACAGAGATCCAAATCATATCAGATCAGTTCAGGTAAAATATTGCCAGCAGGTAAAACATTCCACCCGGATAACAGATAAACCTTTGAGCAGAGCTGGGCCATATCCTCCCCAGATCTGAGCCGGAGTTGTTTCAGCTACAGCAGGAAGCCTACAGCAGCACACTGGATGGCTTGGCCACTCATTCTCCATTCCTGTGGCATGACATCACATCTCACAGATGCTAGGTCACAGAGTCCATCCACATGCTTATAGTCATAGAGCGTAGATGTGTCACAAATTAGGTGATCTGTTTCAAGATGCATTACAACAACAGGCCTACACTGAAAATGTCTGGAATGTAAACCCCTAAAAATGGCTTACATCACCACTTAAATAAACATAAACTTAGGCTAACTGAAGCTCTGCATCCATATAAGAAAGACTCATTTGAGTGCTAGTACCCAAAACAGACCGTGAGGGAGAACAGAGCTCGGATCCTTGAGGTGAGTCTCCATGAGAAAGCAGTCATTTCTATTTGCATAGGTAGCAGGTTTAGAAGCACCTTCATTGGCTGTGGTTATGTGATGAAGAGCACAGCCCTCACCCTTCAGACAGCATTGCCTCCCTGCACAGCTGCCTATGGATAACTTCATAAGTAGATCTCACTGGTTAGGTTGTTAGCCCCCCCCTTTACATTCAAGGCTACTGTACCAGTGATCTTACTACAGGCTACTCAAGTCAGGGGGACTTGTATAATAACACTAGATAACTTGCTCCTGATTTTAAAACATTTGGATAGTCTGTTTGTAATTAGGATCCAAGTCCATGCTGATACTTCATATCCCAGTGTCCTTGATAGGCTACCGCTTTAGACGTTGACCCTGGGTTAGTGCCCTCGTCATAAGCTGCTCTTATAGCAGTTGTCCTTACAGCAGTTGTCCAAAGATTGATGAACTTCCAACAATAGACAGCGCCAACAGAAAGTCTCACTCCGTTCTCTTGCGCCCAAACACCGCCGACATACTTCGCACTATGCCTCTGAAGCCAGCAGCGCCTTTCTTCAAGGCTCGCGCCTCACGGATTAGTTCAATCAGTCCGTGAAACACCAACAGCACGCCGTGATAGGTTTCCGCGGCGGAGATCTCGAAGAATCCACAGTCCGCAGAGAGCGCGAGTAGGCGCCCTTCCTCGCTGGAAACCGTTCGGCGGTGTTGGAGGTCCCGCTTGTTGCCCACGATAATGATGGGTACGGCGGTGGGCGGTTTATTCTTGGCCTGCCGGATACGCTGCACCTGTTGCCGCACCACGTTGAAGCTCGCCCGGTCGCAGATGCTGTACACCAGGATGAAGCCGTCTGCCCATTGGAGCTGTCTTTCACTTATGTGTCCGGCCTCATCACCATTCTGAAAAAGACGTGGCATTGTCAGTCAAAATGGACTTGTTTGCTTTTGGTTTGACTGCCAAATGTTAAATATATTAGTACGCTTTTTGTTTAAGTATTAAAGCAATCTAGGGAAAGACGATGCGTGCTTAGGCTACCTGAGAGTGTGAAGAGTCCCAGATGTTGAAACAGATATCCCGTCCATCAATTTTATCGCTGCGGCTGTATATGGAATCTGTGTAAGTGAAAACACGGGTCAGTTCACTTTTTCAGAGCAGAGCTAAACAATAAAAACAGAGCATAGTGGTGTGCAGAGTAGCCTAGTCAACAAGTGCAGCCTGTACAAAACAATAACTCACCTATATCACCGTATTCTCCGATGAACCTCCGCGTGAGGAATCTCACTGTGAGTGCTGAGGGGAGAAAACACAAATAATTTAATTGGATTTGATCATCATGGGTTTGTTTATGTAGACTATGCAAACAGTTGTCGTATAGCCGTGTTTTTTCATAGACAAATGAAACTTGTAACGAGATGACAATAAGAATGGAAATGCTTACCAGACTTCCCAACATTGTCTGCTCCCAATAACAAAATGTTTGCTTCGACCCTTTGCTGACTTCCATCCATTGTCTTTCTGCTGTTGGGCGTTCGCTGATTCACCTGAACAACCATTGAAAAACTGGACAGTGCTTTTTCCCTCAACAATCAGACGGTATAGTCAGGACGAATGAGGCGCCGCAGATATATATTGGAGTGGGAGGGTCCCAGCGTCGATGGACAGTCACAGGAGCCAATGAAAGTGCCGAGCGCCTCGCAAACACTGCTAAATGGAATCCGGAGACTGCTAGGGGACCGACATGCCTCACATATTTCTGGGCATAGGCGACTAGATGAGTAACTTGATTGTGTTTTATTTTGACAAGGGGGTATTTTTACCTTCATCATGAATTATGCAAACAGCTACACAGTAGCCTAGCTTATCTACAACGAATGGGGCAAACGTGTCTCTTAAAAAAAAAAAAAAAAGCTTTTCTCAAACACAAGATGGACACAATTGCTACTCCAGACAAAAGTCCATTAAGACTCTATGCTGTCCAAGAAATCTCTGTTCACAGTCATATTTCTAAATTATATTGTTATGCCTCGCTGCCAAAAGCTCAAGTGTATTCTTGCTAAACAGTTGTTGCATACACACAGAACAACCAGTGACAAAAAAGTAATTCCAGTTCTACCAGGTCCAGGAGCGCATATTTCTTTTGAGCCGACTCAGATAATCCCTAGCAATCGTCAGGCCGCACAAAAGAGTTGTTAATGTCAAGCAATGGGGTGCTATTATCATTTAATTACCTTTACACCTCATTAACACAGGGGCTCATCGCTGGCCCATAGCCGAAGTCCAACATGCCCAAACATCCCCATGCGCCAAACGTCGACAGAAAAATAAGCTTTATTACTAGCGCCCTCTGGAGGTCTGAAACGTTGTTTACGCATTGGCATCAAGCAGATATATTTTTTGAGACTAGCAACCGAAGTTAATTCTTAGCCTAATTAAACGTATCCTAATTCATTTGTTTTAAGATTTAGAGTCCAATATACACGTTATATTCTCACGAGATGCAACGCTGTAGTAGGCTACATATTCGAATTAACGTATTTTACAATCTTTACATTTCGCTCGGAGTTGGATTGTCATCCTTTCATAATTGCATTGAAATCGATGGAGGAAGTCCATATAAAGTGAGAACTAAGAATGCCTCTTTTAAACCTCACAAGTCTTAAATGTAGAGGCAGTGCTTCTGAGTGGTTCATTTTTTTCAGTTATCATGCAGACACTGATATGAGGAAACACGCATATACACGTATGACTCATGAGGAATAGATCGCACGTAGGCCTATGTTTGTTTACATGCACACCATTTTTGCTGGGGGGCATTCAACTCAGCTGGGTTAGAAATGTTCTTTGTTGACAACATCTGCATGTCAATGTTCCTTGTTGATAGCATCTGCATGTCCTACATAGCATTCAAGACAGAATCCCAGCTTTTGATTTGTGAGGAAATCTAATTCAACACCATGCTGGCTGATCTAGGAAACCATTGTAAAACACTTCCAAGCTCTTAGAGATGGTCCCTCCATTTTCTCTTCCTTATGGTGATATGGTCAGAAAGTCAAATTCAAAATAATTAATGATAGTGCAGCTGACCCAGTCTGAACAGGATGAAATGGGCAGCCGTGGCCTACTGGTTAGCACTTCGGACTCGTAACCGGAGGGTTGCCAGTTCGAACCCCGACCAGTAGGCACGGCTGAAGTGCCCTTGGGCAAAGGCACCTAACCCCTCACTGCTGCCCGAGCGCCGTTGTTGTTGCAGGCAGCTCACTGCGTCGAGATTAGTGTGTGCTTCACCTCACTGTGTGTGTGCTGAGTGTGTTTCACTAATTCACGGATTGGGATAAATGCAGAGACCAAATTTCCCACACGGGATCAAAAGAGTATATATACTTACTTATACTTATATAAATCAAAGTGTCAATGTCTGCACAGCCAAACACACCAAACCTGATGGGGTGAGAGTGGCCCTATGTCCAGTACTACTGCACAATGAGAATTAAAGTCAATTCTATTCTATTCACACACATGGCCCTTGGCAAGGTCTCCACCAAGCACCATAGTCGGGGGCTGGTAGTTGATGGCCACCTTGAAGCCAGTTGGGCTTTAGATAACATAAATAATGTTAACTGCTTATGTTCCCTTTACTCTTAATAGGAATGTTCCCATTATTTTCCACATTTCTTTTTCCCTCTTTGATTGTCTTGAAATGGTGTTTAGTTTTGGAAACACTAACCTAATGGTCATGCTAATAAAGCAACTTTGAATGAGACAGAGAGAGAGATAACATCACTTACAGCTGTTGTTATCTTTAGTTAATCCAAAGTGTCAATCTCCAAGAGTCAATGACTGGTCAATGTAAATGATGTGTGTCTAACAGAGGAACTCGTCAAACCACTCAGAAATGAGCGAACAGAAGGCTTTTGGCAAAAAACAAATCTTTTTTTTATTCATCCTCAGTATAGACAAACACACAGTATAAAAAAGTTGAACTATATACATAAAATACAGGAATATACCTGTATTTAAACCTAAGTAAAATGCACACTGGAACACTGGCCATCACAAACACAAACTCTTGGCACTTTAAATCACTGCACACATCACACATCTGTTGAGAAGCAGTCTGCAGTCTGTGTGTGTGTGTGTGTGTGTGTGTGTGTGTGTGTGTGTGTGTGTGTCACCTCAGCAGTCTGTGTGTGTGTGTGTGTGTGTATGCATAAGGGTGGGGGTGTTTGGCACTTTAGCTCAGTAGTGTGTATGGTTGTTGGAGACCATTAACTGTGTGTGTGTGTGTGTGTGTGTGTGTGTGTGTGTGTTTGCCACCTTATGTCAGTAGTATATGTTTGTTTGAAGCCTGTGTGTAGTAAACGTGTGTGTGTGTGTGTGTGTGTGTGTGTGTTGTGTGCGTGGAAGATGCTTACGTGTGTGGCTGAAGTCTCATCACCTCAGTCCCTGTCTGGGTCCGACAGTTGTCCTTCTCCAGGAGAAAGAACCGCAGCACGCCTGATGATGGCGCCTCACTAGTCCTGGGTGCATCAGACTGCGTCTGTATTTGCAACTGCGTCTGCGACTGTAACTTTGTCCGTATTTGCACCTGTAATTGTGACTGTGACTCCATCTGCATCTGCGTCTGTGACTGCGTCAGCGTCAGCGCCTGCGTTTGCGACTGCATCAGTGACTGAGTCCGCACCTGCGCCTGCAACTGCACCTGTGCCTGCCTCCGCAACTGCGACTGCGTTTGCGACCGCTTTTTCTCCTTCCTCCCAGCTTTCCGCTTCCCTGTGTTTCCCGATCTTCCCACTTTCGCTCGTTCGTCTCGTTCCACTTTCCTCTCCCTCCCTTCATCTCGCTGCGCCTTCCTCTCCTTCCCTCGGTCGGGCAGCCTCTCCTTCCCTTGTTCCGGCAGCCCCTTGTGCTGTTTCCGAGGCCGGCCCCTCTGCCGCTGGCGGTGGGGGTTGCGCAGGAGAGACTGGTGGAGGCTGTGGCCGATCACTCGCTGCAGCCGCCTGGAGAAGATCATCTGCAGAGACTTCACCTGCTTCTCACACTCGGCCTTCCACTGAGAGGGATTGAGACAGACAGACAGAGAGACAGCAGAGAGAGAGAGACAGACAGACAGAGAGACAGCAGAGAGAGAGAGAGAGACAGAGAGACAGCAGAGAGAGAGAGAGAGAGAGACAGAGAGACAGACAGCAGAGAGAGACAGAGAGACAGACAGAGAAAGAGGATGTAGGAAGAGAGAGAGAGAGAGAGACAGATAGACAGACAGACAGACAGATAGAAAGAGAGGATGTAGGAGGAGAAAGAGGAGAGAGACAGAGAGAGAGAGACAGATATACAGACAGACAGATAGAAAGAGAGGATATAGGAAGAGAAAGGAGAGAGACAAAGATATACAGATGAGATGAGGGGAAGATATATAGAGAAAAACAAAATGACAAAGTGTGTGAATAACTGTTAAATGGATTAATACCACGGGGTACTGATCAGAGTTCTTGAACACCTGTTTGAGTGTCTGTGTGTGTGTGTATGTAATGAACACCTGTGTGTGTGTGTGTGTAATGATGCTAACCTTTGCCCTCTTGAGCAGCAAGTCCAGCAGGAGCCAGATGTCAGACACAAACTCCGAAGGGGTGCGGTACGGAGGCGCTAGTTTCTGTAGCAACCGGCCGCGGATGAGCATGATGCTCACGGCGCCAGAGGAGCAAGAGGCTGGCTCCTGGAGACACATACACAGAGCCAAAACCTCAGTGTGTTGGTGAGCCAGGTCAGTCCTGTTGCCAGCTTAGCTTTTCATTTGATAGCAAACCACTTCCTGGTTTGTTCTTTTATCCGCTTAAAGAAGGCTACATTCATTCTGATATATTACCTAAAAACCTTTTAACATTAGATCACAGGTGCTCAAAAATTTCAGAAAATTAGCACATCGTGTAAAGATCCATAGCCCTGCCCAGACTGAGAAATTAAAGGCTCAGGAAATCTTTGCCAGTGTTATGACTTATTTAGCTGATTAGAGCTCTTCTCAGTTTGACATTTCTGTACTGTACATTTTTTATTCTAATATTTTGAAATTCCATAAGCTGTAAACTACAATCAAGATTAAAACAAAAACGTTGTTAAAGATTTCACTTTATGTGCAATGAATATATAATATATAAAGGTTTGCATCTGTAATGTTGACCTGAGATTGCATAATATAGAGAAAACCCTGACCTAGTTTTAGTTAGTATAGTGCTGCTCAATCAGTTGCATTACATGAACACTCAATCACACTAAGTCTACTTTTACACAACCATTTAGGCACTGAAAAAAAAATCCTTTGCATAAACTCAATTTAGGCTAATTAGTCAATCGTGTGTGTGTGTGTGTGTGTGTGTATCAACGTGTCTGTGTGTGTATTGATAGATAGATAGATAGATAGATAGATAGAGATATATAGATATATAGATATATAGATAGATAGATAGATAGATAGATACTTTATTGATCCCCAGGATATTGTCATGTGTGTGTGGGCTAATTAGTAAAATCACCGAATCTGCCTGGTTTCTCCACATGACTGATGAGTGGCACTCCACCAGACTGAATATTTGGTCTTAATATTCTCCTTGACACACATTCATCATTCAAACTCTTCTATAACACATTATGTAAGTGCACAGAATAAAGTTGTTCTTAGCCTGTTAATTACTCTTGTAGAAGCTAAACCCCCCCCCCCCCTCCCCCATCATCTTCACAATCTACGAAGTAAAGTTTCATGTTGGTAATAGTGTAAGAGTACTCTTAATAGTCACAGGCATAGTACTGTACGTGTGTGCGAGTGTGTGCGTGCGTGTGTGCCTGTTGATGAAACTCACCTGATTTTGCATGAAAAGTACAGGCCTGTATTTGCTGCACCACAGTGAGAGCAGCAAGTACTCACATATCTGTCAAACACACAGACACACACATACACACACACACATTAAAAGCAGTAAGTACCTTAGCCGAGTATATCTATGTTAAATTGACACACAGAAAATAGTATGTACTCATGTTTCTGTCAACTACACACAGACAAAGCTATGGGCTTCCAGTCACAGCATAGCAACATAGCAACACAGCATTCTTTCACTGACTTGCACTGTATTAAAGACAACGCCACACATGGGCTCACATGATGACGTAATGCTAAGGTTGTGTCTTTGCATTGTGTTTAATCAAAAAAAAAAACCCCATCACATAGCACCTTTAAATAAACCCACAGAATAAACTCAGTGTGTAGCTGAGGAGTATTAGAAGCAAGTTACACCGGGCACGTTTAACTGAAGCGTTCCATTTACGGGCTACCATTAGCTTCCACCCCCCCCACACACACACACCATTTTATCACCCCCCCATTCATCATCCCCCTCCCACACACACCATATCCCCCCATACACACACACACAATTATACCTTTTTAATTACTACTTTCAATTTATTCTTTAAAGTTGAGCTGGCTCTTGAGCAAAATAATTTCATTACTTAAAATTCCATTAATGAGTGCATGACAATAAACTACTTGAACTTGAACCACTTGAACTTGAACCAGACGTGATAGCGGCGTGCACATTAACAACAAATGAGCTGTGTGTGTTGCAGCACCCAAACCATGGTAAGGCCCAGGTGCCCAAGGGGACGTGCGTTCGAAATCCCACCCCATCTCTCTCCTGCTCGCTTCCCATTGAGGCAAAAAAAGCCCCAAAAAATGTACTTAAAAAAAGAATAAATAA
This sequence comes from Alosa pseudoharengus, assembly GCF_046254945.1. Lineage (NCBI taxonomy): Eukaryota > Metazoa > Chordata > Actinopteri > Clupeiformes > Clupeidae > Alosa > Alosa pseudoharengus. The sequence goes on from NW_027468685.1 coordinate 9,981,135, forward strand.
GAGACCCGTCATCTAAAGAAATTTTACACTCTGTGAACGGAACCCTTCAGTTGCGCATCCAGTGTGGCCCGACGAGCAGGCCCCTACCTTCTGGTCCTGAGCGTTCATGCAGGATCCTCCCTCAAAGCCGCCCTGCATTCTCACCTCCGCCGACACATCCAGACACAGGCCACACACCCAGCCTTCGCTACACACACACACACACACACACACACACACACACACACAGGCAAAGATATTTAACTCACACCTTAGAACCTACATGGCACACACACACTCTCACACACACACACTCACTCATGTGGGTGCACACACACACACACACACACACACACACACACACACACACACACACACACACACACACACACACACACACACACACACACACACACACACACACACACACACACACACACACACACACACAGATTCATTAATTACCACATCCTTCCTTTCACACTCACACACACACACACACACTCACATGTTCACATGCACACAGATTAATCATTTTACACACAGCCCTTCATTCATACACTCATAAACACACTGATTACTTAACTCATACCTCTGGCAGATCCTAGTACACATCACACACCCACTCTCTCAAAAAACACCCACACACACACACACCCACACACTTAAGGAGTACGCAATATCATACAAATTACATATAAATGCTACTCTTCACATAAAATATAATTTGGGAGTGTGCAATCTATCTACATGAGTTTGTTTTTATTTGGACAATGTTCAGGCCTTAAAACAAAGACAATTTCTGAGCCTGAATTATCAGGCATTTTTTAAGATGTCATAGGTCTTATGGACACTTTTTAGCATAGTCTACTAGCGTATGCATGATGAGATATGCATATTTGTTGGAACAAATCAGATAACAAATAAACTTGCTTGAGACAGACACTTTGAGATAGACACTAATTCTCAAAGTTTCAACTATCCCACCTTAGAATGGTGTGAATGACTGAGGAATGAGAACTGTGAACACAAGTTTCAAAATAAAAGCGATAGTTTATTTTCTGAAGAGACGTATTTCCCCTTGGGATCTACAATATATCATGGTCTCTACGGAAATTAATTGACGTTACGGTATTCTATCAATTCTATCAAAGGAAAAAATAAGACCTTGTAAATGAAATTCAAGACTTTGTAAATGAAATTTAATACTTTTAAGGCCTTAATTTGACAATATTAAATGTAAGACTTTTTGAATACTTTTAAGACCCCGCAGGTACCCTGCAAAGGGTGACACACAAACACTAACCCCCATGTGCATTTATGTATGTGGAAGATGGGGGGTGTGTGCGCGTGTGTGTGTGTGTGTGTGTGTGTGTATGTATGTGTTTCTGACCGGAGTTTGGTGATGAGGGGCGGTATGTGGCATCCTTTGTGGTATCCACGGTTACAGGTGGCACAGTGGTACAGCATGCCCTCCACGTGACACACCACACAGCGCCTCTGCTGGACAGCATGGGTCTTGCACTCTGCAGACTACAGCCAGAGGTCAAACACAGAGGTCAAAGTTCCTACAGCACCAATAGACCTTTGAAGTTCACCCACAAAAAGGACCCAAAGCTGCCTTTCTTTCTCAATATACATAGGTATTCAAGTGAAGTTCCTGTGAAGGGTGTAATGGCAGGTGTCCAACTACCTCTGTACATATTGTGTGTGTTTTTGTGTGTATGATGGTATGTATGTATACATGTTTGTATTTGTTTAGAAGTAATATTTTTATTCGGAAGTAATAATGCTGTTGTTGTTGTTATTTTTCCTGACCAGCTGTTGCTAGACACCACAGACGTTACCTTGTTATCCTCAGGTATCTCCTGGATCAGAAACTCCATGGAACCTTCCCCCTGGAGGAGGCGAAACCGAGGTAGGGGGTGACCAATAGAGATAGAGGGGAGGGGCATGTGGTAGACTGACACCTGAGGTAGCCAATGCCTGAGGAAAAGCATAATAATGGGTGTCTTACGTGTGACTTAAGCTATAAGCTATCAAACTACAAATAATAGACAGAACTTTAACTTTGCTTTATTACTCACTTCTTTGGTAAGAGATGGTAGATTTCTGAGAGAAGCAGAGAGAGATAGAGATCACATCAAGCTTACAATAATGTGAAAATCACTGTCACACACAACCAAAATTCAATTCTTCTCAGTCCAAACAGCAAATTTAGGTTTTCTCTCTGAATGGAACTTGAGTTCAAACTCATTTGGTGTCATAACAGGCACAGAGTTAGGGAAGACATCAGCAAAAAAAAAAAAGCAATAATGCTTTGAGAGCGACACCTAGTGTCACGTCTATGCTGTTGCTTGATCTAAAGTTAATGTGATTACTGCAGTCACTTCAAGCTGATACAAGCAGAGACTTTCTAATGAGGAGACACAGCACTCAAAAATGCCTCCATAGAAATGCACAGGGTTAGTTTGTAACGTCAATATGGCAGTTGTCTACAAATATCCTGCCCCTTCCACAGCAAGAAGTCGACATGTGAGTACATCGTGCCAATCATGTGGTGTGATCTCGCCACTGGAGCAAGGTTGGTGTTGTGAAGCCTTGCGCATGTGCATTTCAGCCGAAATAGATGCCTGGTAAGTGCCCAAAAAGCGTTACAATATGGCCGCCGAGTGGAGGGACTTGCCTAAAAGGACTTTCATACATGCACTAGTTTCAGGCAAACAGCAAACCACACAAACAGCAACCACGTCAGAGTTGCTTCTGAAAAAAAAAAAAGCTGCTTCTGAGTCGGCCGGTGAGTGAATAAACAAACAAATGATTAAATTAATTATTACAATACCTTCATCCTGCATTTCTACATCAATACAATCATCCTCTTCATCAAAGTCTTCATCCTGTGGAGACCAAGGCAATAGCATGGTGAGACTTGCTACTCACTAGGGAGAAAATAATACTCGCTTACCAACACTAGCAATTCGCATTAGCAGGTATTCACCTCTAGAGGGCAGCAGTAGCTGTTGATGGTGTCAGTTTCGTGTCCAGCTGCACCTGCACCCTGTGAAGCTAAACAAACAGGCTAGATTGAGGCTTTGGAGTCAGTAACAGGAGAACCACAGGTGACTGGGCTGTCATTTCTGGCTGACCATTCTTACCAGAAGCCGCTGGATTTCTGACCAATCCTGGACTCCTTGTCAGATTCAAAGCTTTCAGGAAAGACTGAAGTGTTGGCCGCTTCTGTGGAAACAAATCAACAGCGACTCTAAAACGAATGATTGCACTCAGTTATCACATGCTCTTTGAATAAGACACACACACACACACACAACTGATGGCAGGGTCTTGACAGGCTATACCCGTTGTGAGGAGCAATCACGCATACAAACACACACACACACACACACACAGAAGAGACAGAGAGGCTGTCTGTGAGAGAGGCAAGCATACACACACACACATACACACAACAGAGAGAGAGAGAGAGGAGAGAGAGAGAGAGAGAGAGAAATGTTGAACACACACACACACACGAGAGAATGAGAGGAGACTTCGATGATAAGGCACATAAACACACACAGATGTATACAGACCATGTGTGTGCGAGAGGGAACAGATTCTGAGACACACATATACACACATAGATGAGGAAGGTGAGCATGCACACACACACACACACACACAGACACACACACACACACACACACACATGCATGCACGCACTCTCACCTGGCAGAGAGTTTGTGGAATTGCAGGTAGAGGCGAAGGACCAGAAGGGGCCATAGATGATTGGTCTCTCTCTGGACAGACAGGAACATCTGGTGGAGCCGCTTGCACATGCTCAGTGATGACGCAGTCAGAGACCACCTGCTGCACATGCTCAGTAGTAACACCGTGAGACTCAAATTCCCGCACACGCTCAGTAGTGACGCCAAGAGACTCCAACTCCCGCACATGCTCAGTAGTGACACAGAGAGACTCCGCCTCCCGCACATGCTCAGTAGTGACACGGAGAGACTCCACCTCCCGCACATGCTCAGTAGTGACATGGAGAGATTCCGCCTCCCGCACATGCTCAGTAGTGACACGGAGAGACTCCACCTCCCGCACATGCTCAGTAGTGACACGGAGAGACTCCAACTCGTGCACACGCTCAGTAGTGACACCCAGAGACTCCAACTCTCGGACATGCTCAGACTCATCCCCTTGTTCACATGACCCCATAACTGGACATTCAGACTGTGTGACCTTTGACTCCTCTCCCTGTAGACATGACCCCACTCCTGGTGTGACCTCATCAGACCCTACCCCCTCTGTGCACTCTGACTCCTCCCCCGATAAAACTGCCCCCGCTGCTTCTACATTCATAATAATAATTGGGCATTTTGACCCCTCCTCCTCCTCCTCCTCTAGATGTTTGGTGTCTGTCTTTGTGTGTGAGGAGCAGAGTTGAGCTACAAGCACATCTGGGGCTCTAGTCTCCTGCTTCTCCACATGCTCACTAGTCTCCATAGCCTCACACTCCCTCTGCACATGCTCACTAGTCTCCATAGCCTCAGACTCCCTCTGCACGCGCTCATGAGACTCTACAGCCTCAGACTCCCTCTGCACGCGCTCATGAGACTCTACAGCCTCAGACTCCCTCTGCACGTGCTCAAGAGACTCTACAGCCGCAGACTCCCTCTGCACGTGCTCAAGAGACTCTACAGCCTCAGACTCCCTCTGCACGTGCTCAAGAGACTCTACAGCCGCAGACTCTGTCCTTCTGAAGCAGCAAGTTTCGCTAGCAGTGCTGCTAGCAGCTATCTCCTGAGGTAAAGCTTCAGCACGGCCCTTGATTGGTCTGTCCTGCACGACCACAACAGATGTCTCCTCACCGGCAGAGCCCCCGCCAGGGTTGATGATGGCCGACGGGGTAGGAGAACTTCCGGGCAGGGCAACTGTACTGATCCCAGTTACTCTGCTACGTTCATCCCATGACGCTAGTCTCTCTATGCTAGCTCTGGTGGTGATACCAGACGTGTCCACTAGAGGGGGGCTCTCGGGTGGAGAGCTGGGTTTGCCCACGGGGTCTGGCACGGTGGACGAAGGCTCACACTCCATACTCGTCACCGAATCCAGTCCAGCTTTTCCCTCACTGCATCCAGGGGACGAGGTCGTGCTCTCTACCATAACCTTTGTGGGCGACGACACAGAGCACCCTCTGGTGGTGATGAGAGGAACAGCAGGAGCGCCCTCTGCAGGCCCCAGCAGGCATAACGGCTCCAGGCTCTCCAGGGACACCAACTGACCAGGAACAGGAGGGGTCTCTTTGGCTTTCTTAGGAGGCCTGTTCTTTTTGGAACAGGCAAACGGAATAAGCCTCCATGACACCTTTCCTGCAAAACACACAATAAAAGTGACTGTCTACCTAGTGACTGAAAAAGCATTGAGAAGCAACATTTTTTTTTTCTTTCAGATCTGTTATCACATCAAAGACATCAAAGTGAACCAACACGTATCAACCCAACCCTATGTCCACACGGTAGTCCTGGGCTCGGTGGTAAGTCCTACCGAAACGGCTGAGGGCTTCCTGAACCTCAGGCTTGTTGACGTGGAGGGAGATCTGCAGCATGTGGGCAAAGGGAGGAGGATTCTGGGTCAACACCGTCTGCAGCTGCTGCTGGACCTGTTGAGGGGGACTGGAGCTTTTAGTCTGAGGAGTGTGTGTGTGTGTGTGTGTGTGTGTGTGTGTTGAAGGTTTGAAATAGAAACACCACCATGCCGCTTGGGAAACAGCTGCCGCTGGACCTTTTGAGGGGGTCTGGAGCTTTAGTCTGAGGAGATTGTGTGTGTGTGTGTGTGTGTGTGTGTGTGTGTGTGTGTGTGTGTGTGTGTGTGTGTGTACCTGATTTACACAGGACAATAGCGCAATCTGGTCCATGCGGTCCAGGGTTTTCTCACTGAAGGCCAGTAGGTACGCCTGCCTCTCCAGTAGTTTCTGGAGCACTGATTGCTGCCCCTTCAGGCGATCGAATTCCGAAGTGTACATTACCTGCCCAACACACAACAGCAACACACACTTGTGAGAAACATTTTGAGATTCTCCATAAATTGGATGTGTTAATAATAATGCATAGTTTACATAGAATATGTTAAAGGACAATTCCAGTGCAAAATGAACCTAGGGGTTAATAACACATGTGTAGCGAGTTTGACAGTTCGCTGGGATTTTTTTCATGCTAGTCGAATGTGACCAGTTTTATTGCAAACCGCTAATTAGCGTTTAACGCTAGCCTTCGGGACAGACGTACAGTAAAAAGTAATCGCTATTTCTATACCACTAACAAGGCTCAAAATAACACCACACTTACACGGTAGCATAATGAGGGTCTCTACATGTAAACAGAGGCATTGAGAACTTTGTAAGTGTACAGGCAGTTTATTAAAAAGAAACACATTACCGTTCATGTCTGGTTCACTCTAATTAGCGGTTTGAAATAAAACTGGTCACATTCGAATAGCATGAAAACAAATCCCAGCGAACGGTCAAACTCGGTACACATGTGTTATTAACCCCTAGGTTCATTTTGCGCTAGAATTGTCCTTTAAGTCTGGGAAAAACTTCAGTATTTGAGAGTAATTTCTGTACATCTGTACATCCAACTTGCTCTCTCCATGAATGGCTCTCTAATAAAGATCATGCGATATCCATTGTTAGGACAGTGGGGGCTTTCCCTGAGGCAGACAAGTGACTATGTGATATGCATTGTCAATGCTTCTGCAGAGTATAGTGCTGACATATAATTATCATGTGATGCAGTCTCCAATGGCAGGAAAGATTGAGGGATGCATATGGCGTATTGTGCTGAATCTTGAGTTGTCTAGTGTCTCTGTTGGAACTACATCATTATGATCATGGGTTTTTATCCACAAAGTGCCAAGGTATTGGCATATGTCTGTTTGTTATGGTATTTCTAGAAACAATGTAATTGTGTATGATGAACCGGTATAAGATTAGGTTTCGTCCCAAAGGACTTTGGGTTTGCTGCTGGAATTTTGTTGTTGACCTGAACAGGGTATGGTCAAGGCTTCTTTCTGATAACAGACTGCCAACATAAACAAATGTGCCTGCTCTTGTGATGTGAATTCAGGCATTTAACGACACCTCCAAGGCCATAGCTTTAATTAACAGAACACACTGATAAGACTATAAACTTCATCTGACCTGAGTATCATCCTGGAGAAACAGAAACAACTTTCAGGGCTCTATCGTGCACACCAGCGCAATTGACTTTGTATACTCGCGCATTTGTCTTTCCTATTTTGCAGTCAGTGCATATTGGAATTTTCCCTCCACAGGTACATGTGCGCCCACTGGGGCGTTTCGGCGAAAAGAGGGGGCGTGTTCCGGCGCAAACGGTCCCTGTTGATATTTTGCAGTTTCAGAAAACAATTCCGCCACAGACCAGGAACCTCATGGTCTAAAGTCAGTGGCGCAAATTCAGATGCTATTTTAAGGGCGCATGCATGGCCACAGGCCTGCAGAAATGAATGCTATGCACACCGATCTACAGACACCCTGTGCACAGATGGAAACATTCAAAGCCTTGATAATATTTGTCCATTTCCCGGTTTTGTTCGTGCATTGGTCAACTAAAAATTTTGTAGCCTATATAGTACATCTACATGCAATATCTTTACAACAACAACGCCTAATTACGACCTATTAATTTGGACAACTTTATACAGCCCTATAAAGGCTAAAGTTACCTTTAGTTTTGTTCCAATTTACCGTTGTGTATGGCTTTAAACATCGTGTGCGCTTTAACATCAGCCTATAAGCATTATTCCAGCTGCGCTAAGGTTTTGACAAGCACCACAATTTTGCCTACCTTGTTGTAGCCCATCTGAAATAACTCCAAACTTTGCTTTGTTTCCTCCATCCTTTCGTTGTTTTCAAAAAACGTTTTATATCCATGATGGCCTTCAAGTCTTGAGTTTGTGAATTCGTTTAAATAAGCTTATTATGTGCTGTTAACCAGCAACCATAGACAGTAAAAGAAAGCAGCAAGTAGCCTTGGCTACAATTTCTGTAGTTGCTGCGTCCATTCATTGTTATTCTCTCTCCTGCTCAAACATAAGTTGTGCGTGCATTAAGTTGATGATAACGTGTTTACAAACTCTACTTTACATAAAATATTGTAAATAGCCTATTGTCATGCAGTTAATGGGATACTGTGCAGAGTTGGAAAGGTCAACTTAGAAACTGTTTCTGTTGCCTGATGGTAAGGTACAGCCGTAGCTTACACCTGCAGGAGCGCTTGCTTGGGCGCCTGTGTTGTGCAATGCACTTTGCTCCTCTCATCTATACGACGCAGTTCCCATTTCTCCAAACCATACATAATTACAAGGACAAATGTTGCTACACAAGGGAAATCAGTGTGGTGTCCGATGTGAAAAAATAGGTATAAATCTAGCGTACACATTTCCACGAATCACGGATGTTTTGATGACATAAATTAGGAAATATTAGAGGACTTAATGAGACGTGATGTTGAAATGCATGCCAATGCCATTTAACCCAAATGCCCCAGCAGCAGCACGGAAGAGGAGAGCTTATCTGACAGATCTGCATTGTCTATACCAGGGATTCCCAAACTGTGGTACGCGTACCCCTGGTGGTACGCGAGCTGCAACTAGGGGGTACGCGAGATGAAAAGGGCAATGGCGGAAAGGAGTTAAAAATGATTAATTAATTAATACTCTAATTAATTAATAAATAATACATAATTTCGAATCGGGTTATAATGATATGGAAACGTGAAATTAAAGGAAATCATTTGTAAACTCTATAATAGGCTATGTCTTCATTAAAAAAATAAGCTACACACAATTCATGTGATTTCCTGCGGGCAGCCAAAATATCTGGCGCGTAGTTTCGTTGAAGTATAGGCTAGGTAGAACGCTGCGTAAACATGGAAAAGTGGCTAAAAACTGGGACACTGTCCAAAAGGCCTAATTAAAGCGATCGAAGAGGAGAAGCAAGAGAAACAGAGCGGACACAGGTAACGATGGGATGGGGGCAGACTAATGAAGGTGGAGATGAAGCGCAGGGGGATAAAAGAAAGAACGAGACAGAAAAGACTGCGCGAAGAAAGCAAAAGTATGATGAGGCATACAGTATAGTCCTAGGCTTCACGTGGATTGGGAGACAGACTGCCCAAAGCCACAGTGCATAGTCTGCAGTGAGAAGCTACCTAACCATTCTAATGTGGTTCTCCACACTGTTTTTTTTTTAACGTGAGAGCTCATAGACCATTTAGATTATGTTATCATGTAGGGCGGCTAATTAAACAACGATGCCTGGAATGCGTCAATAGAATGTGTTACTTTTTTATGTGTTGGATGGTGGGGGTACGCGAGCCGAGTCAGGATGTAGAAGGTGGTCCGCGGGGAAAAAAGTTTGGGAACCACTGGTCTATACTCTATAGTGAGGTAGATTACATTGCAAAAATATCACCATGCATTCATAACCTCGTGATTCAGTGAGAGTGATCTAGTGTTAATTTTGTCACCTATTTTTAATTTAGTCTTAGTCTTAGTCTTGTGACGAAATGTCCTTTTTAGTCTTTGTCATTTTTAATCATTCAAATATCATTTTTGTTAGTCAAGTTTTAGTCGACTAAAAGTCTCGTCATTTTAGTCTAGTTTTAGTCAAATGAAAACTAAAGGTATCTTAGTCTTAGTCAGTTTTAGTCAAAACAGTTTAGTCTTTTTTTTTATAACAAATTATTTCTGATTACCATTTGAGTCAAATAGTGTTTCACACATCTCAATTTTCCAACAATATTGTGTGTCCACAGAGCTACTCGTCTGTTATAATTACTCATTCTGATTTTTTGTCAGTCAGTATGTTTACATGCACAGGTAAGTCAAGCTACAATTATAGCTCGGCTGGGATTTGACCATAGACAGTAAAAGATTTGACTGGACCACTGTCATGATATTCGTAGACCAGTGTTTCTCAAAGTGTGGTGGTCCGCAAGCTATCCCAAGTGGTCCGCGAGCAGACGTGGTAAAATATAATATAGATAAGTTGTTTGCAATATTGAACCAACTTGTATGTAACTCCAAACAGTTCTGCAACACTGTCTATGTAAGATATGCCAGTTTAAATCATATGAATCCTCTGATAAAATAAGAAAAGTGCAAAGACAATAAGCAAGGTGGTTCAGTGAGTAGGCCTATTGTGTAGACTAATATACTGGTGAAATAGGTCTAATCTTTCTTTTTTTTTAGCTAGGGTTAGTTAAGTGGTCCCCCAAACAAACTCTCCATCTTATCCATAGCTAACTTGCTAGCGAACTTTCCATATTAGCTTACTTGCTAGCAAACTTTGCATCATCAGTGACATTACATGCTAAACATTTTCGTATGGACATTCTGGGGGATGTTAGTTTGTATGAGAGAAGCTTCAACTTCTGGGTATGTAGCATTGTGTCATAAAGCTAGGTAGTTAGCTTAACTCTGGCAGAAATCTCCGGTGTTCTTGTTCCATGTAGTTTCGTGTTGCAGCCACAGGGTTGCAGCAACAGCACGTAGACTAGCCTACAGGAGCATGAACTCATTCGGAATATTTTGAAAACGTAACAGCTAGATATTCTGTCTTTTCATTTTGTAGACGAAAATGAAGAGAGATTTTATCTTAGTTTTTATTTCATGCAAAACATTTTAGTCTCGTCTTTTTTCGTCAACAATAATGCATCTTAAGATAGTCTTAGTTAGTGTTTCAGGAGATTAGTGCCATCTCGTCGTCGTCTCGTCTTAGTCATGAAAAAAAAGGTTGTTGACGAACATATTTCCTCTCGTCTCGTCTGACGAAATTAACACTAGAGTGATCCCAAAACATCAGAAAGTGACAAACTGTTCCCAACTGACTATTCACCCCTTGCAAGTGACGTCACGTTTTGTTCGCGCCACAGCAAAATAGTCTAGTGGACAGCAAGAACACGAATCAAATCAATATAATGGGACATATCGCACAGCTAGGAGATTATAGTGAGATTTAACCGTAGTAATGCCCTTCCACGACTGTTGGCTTATTGTTTGGAATACAACAACATCCCATGTTCTTGCATAGATATATTTTTGTTAGTTTTCTTTGTGTTTCGGGAGTATTTCAACCACAATTGCATGCTTATCTCCTCAGTGTATGAAGCACAGCAGCGGTTGCTATAGCAACCATAGACTCTGAACAGGACGGCAGATAGCACTTAGGCAAAGTCTTTGGCACGATCTGAATGTAAACAGATAATACCGTTCAAGTTTTTTTTCATTTCCTATTTCTTTCAATTCTTTAACTTAAGACATGTAAGAAGTAAGTTTATTCGCTGGGCAACGTACAAACTGACGAGTTACATTAGCCCTAGCACTATGAGCTACGATAAACGTTAGCTAGAATAGCTAGCTTCTAAGTGTGGCAGCTAAGTTATTATTTCATGTTCTGATATGACATTCTTAACGTTTTGACTATGTTACAACTGATAAAAGCAAGACAAATAAAGTAACCAAATCGCTTTGCAATATTTTAGTCCAGAAATACTTATGGGTGTTCATTTACCATAATGTTAATTACAGTAGCCTAACGTAACGTTATCTCCCCTTGCTGTTACCACCAGTTTTAATAACTTTACATTTGCGATCATGACCCATTTCATCTAACAACACCACTGGCATCTTTTTTGACTATCAGACCCTAAACAGCAATACATTGAACTACAAAGATGTTATAGTAATGGTGTTCAGTTCATCATAATCTTTATGACATAATGTAATTTGCCGTCCGTCTCCTATCTTTTTGCCGTCCAGCATGGAGCCGTCACGTGACTTAAGTCACGTGTCTGCAAGGGGTGAATAGCGCTGTGAACCGTTCCTGGCTGCGCCTGGCAATTCCGCCATCATAATAGCAATCCGCTATGGAACAAGCGTGCCTGTTGTTAAAGGGAATGTGAGATGACGCTCTGATTGGTTTATTGCACGCTACGCCCAAACCACACCCATGATTAATGTAGCTACTTCAGACCACCCCATTTTAGATTTGCGTCGGGCGCAACAGTCATGATCCCGCCGGTAAAATAGAAACAGCGCCCAAGATCTGCCCACAAAGCGATTTGCGCGAAGTCAATTGCGCTAAAGTGCAAGATATAGCCATATCAATGGCTATGAATGGTAACTATAACAACCATAGTAGGACGACGGTTGCAGCGCTCTAGAATCTTTTGGTTGCAGGCTTCCCAACAATGGAATCAACTGTAAACAAGCTAACTGTCCATGCTAAAGTTGTACAACAAGCTGAACTAGTGAGCTTCTTTTTAAACAGAACCGCGTGTTTATTTACAGTGGCAACCGGGTGATAAGCGGGATAACGGCCTTCGAGGTGTGTCCAGTTATACGGAATTAATGGACTTGGGCGGAGGCAACTCCCCTCCGCGCCTCGCCCTCGTCCATTAATTCCGTATAACAGGACACCTCGGCGGCCGTTATCCCTTACTTATTTGATAACACTAACTTAAGAACTATTTCCTATTCTGGAAAATGTTCAGTTTCTTTTTCTTTCGGTCAGCGGTTCAATGATACCATTCGATTGTGCCGCTAATTATCAGTGCACCAGCAATCTCCTCGTTGAGGAGGCCCTAACCCTGCAGATCATAGACAGAGAAAGCATGGTCTGGGAACAGAACACAGCTGCATGTCCAGTGTAGCTATGGGTCTGTCTACACGGGAAATGGCAAGTGTCTTGGTGCGACCGCACCCCCAGCAACTCCACTTCCAACGTCACTGATTCCGACATACGCCCGACACTTTGGCTTTTTCTCTGGTGGTGGTGGAGCTGACCGGACATCTGAGGCTTCAGGCGTTACCGATTTACTATCATTCATTGCGTGTGGCCTCTGAAAAAAGCTTTTAAGGCTAGTCTGCCTGGGCATTGACATGTTTCAACCGTCTCACTCATTCGTTCGTTGTTTAACAGACGTTTTAAGCGTGCACTTTACTTGAAATGCATGTTGTTTAATGACTTTCAAACGAGCCTGTATAGGCCTACATTTTAGGCTTATTCTCAAATTCAGATTGTGTTAGGGGGACGGGATTATTAGCCAGTTTCAATCGGACAATTTGACAGGAGATTTAATTTTGTCAGACATTTCATATTATTGAATGTATTTTTCATCTAATACTAGCAACTTAAAGCAACACAAAATGCAGTTCTTTTACTGTGTCTTCTGTTCAGCAAGTCCTGAAAATGATTTACAATCGTGAAAGATGGGAGTTCTAAAAACCATGATACGAGCGGAACACCGATATCTGTGTCCTCTGAACAGACACTGACACTGTTCTATTGCCACTGAGGCTGTGCTGTGTTTTCCTACCCCTGGTGCTCCCAAACTGCCCCCCTCCCCTTTCTGCTTGCCAGGTGTCGCCTGTGCTCTCAGGGAACAACAGTGAATGTCTACAGTGTTCTTCTTAGCGCTCGACAGACAGACACATGAATGGAAGTGTTGAATTTTTTTGTCTGATCTCCTTTGACGAATAAAATACTTTCATCTTTCGTTTGAGGGTGTAAGTCAGAGAATTCTGAAGCAAGATAAACAGAGCTATTCTTTCTTTGTGTTTTATTTCATGAAGTCAGTGGAGAATCAGTCAGATAGTATCTTCAATATTCAGCTCGATCACTAAGGTTTTAGACCAGTGGTCCCCAAACTACGGCCCGCGGGCCGGATACGGCCCGCCACCTCATTTTGGGTGGCCCCCCAAAACATGTCCGTGGTATATAGCAACCGGCATCGACATCGTCAAACTATAACCTCCGCAATTTCCCCCATTCATTCTCTATGGCGAGTCTTAACAGTACACATGTAATACTCTTTTTGTCCACGGGTGGTTGTTTTGGCGCTGTTTCGCGTTTGCCATCAAAAACGGAATGAAATGTAGGCCTATCTGCAAACAATGTAAGAGGCCTATGCTGACTGCATCAGTGCTCAAAGTATTCTAAAAGTTTATCAATGAATTGTTAATAACTAACTAACTTATATTCAAGTCATTTTTCTGGGACTTTCTGGAATAATTATTTTTATTTGTTCAAATGTTGAATGGTGGTCATTTCAGACCACTTCAGCACTTCATAAAATTCTCATAGTTTGAGAACTTTACATTTTCAGAGTTCAGAGTTCACACATTTTTAATGAAATATACTTTTGGGACTACCTGCTAATACTTTTGGGAATGCAAAAGTCTTTTTATTAGTATTATTTAATTTGAGTTACATTTTACACTGATATGGCATGATGGCAATATAAACACAGCTAACAATGGTATTAAATTGCAAAAGCCTATAGATTAAATCTAATGGAATATTCAACTAAGGTAGACTGCTGTTGTTCACAGCACTAATCTATTTATGGTTACTGATATACTCTGAGTCTCTGGCCCTCTCTTACAGCCAGGCATAGTAAGCTGGCCCTCGGAAGAAAAAGTTTGGGGACCACTGTTTTAGACTATGTCTTTGTTTCACATGGGAACCAATTCTGTCAGGAAACTATAATTTCTTATCACTGTTGCAATGATCTGATCAACATATAAATATCCTAAATCTCCTAAAAAGGACTATCGTCACACCAATCATAGTAGGTTACAATAATTGGTCTTAATACCGACACACATGCAGACACACAGTCCACTCTTGTCTGTCTCTCTGACATAAACAAACAGGACTCACTGCACTGCTCCCTTGATTTCATTAAGCCTCAATTTTACATGGTTCCAATAAAAGCTCTTTCTTTTGGTTTTCTGCTCCCTGAGTTTGTATACTGCAGTTTGTATACTAAACACTGCAGCAGAAACAGGTGGCTTCTCTCTTCTCACTTCCTCTTATGTCCTCTACTGGAATCCGTTTCTCACTTCATAAATTAAATGACTCATGCTTCCTGTCAGACAGTACAGTCAGTGCAACAAGCAGGTCATGTTGATTATGGTTTTCCCCAAGCAGCTGTCTAATCCTATCCATTTGAAATAAAAGCCAAAATGTTTAGTTACATGGACTTCAGAGGATAATCTGATGAGCTTTGGGATTTTAACCCTTAAAGGTGTACCGTCACACTGTGTGGCGGGAATGGTGGAAAATGAACGTTCTAAAGAATATCTGGGTACATTGAATTCAACATACCTTGAACCTTGAATTGTTGCGGAACGGAATCTTATGTTAGAATGTTCAAAAACCCACAGTTTTATTTGTAATAAGCTCCCCCTGCAGTTGTGAGTATGCATTTTCCACAACTGTCTTAGATACCACTCATGGCTAGCACCCTTCCTCCTGGACACTGTACATGTGGGTTTGTTTACAAACTGGCAAAGATAATTTCTGAAGAGCCATGCTGACTGACAAGGTAATATTATACGATTTCATACAAATAGTAGGCCATTGCAAAATTGCCGTAAAGCAATTCATGATCCTCTGGGACGCTGGAGAGCAAGTTGAAAGGCTAGGACTGGAAAGGGTGTGCGATTCACCCTATTAGTTTAAGTTCAAGTTTATTGTCATGTACTCATAAAAGGATTTATCAGTAATGTTGTAGGGGGTATGTTGTAGGGCTGAAACGATTACGAGTAACTTGAATAATTCGATTCAAAAAATGATCGATGCAAATTCTCTGCCTCGAGGCTTTGTTTAATTCCTGCCTAGTTTTAGTTTATTTATTTAGCACAGCAAGGAGGGAACAAAGCCCAAAGGGCTTGTACAAGAGTTCCACCCCTTTCAATAAATTCTCAACTGTAAAAGGCTAACAAATAAACTTTTCCAAACAAAGGAGATAAAGTACAGATACACTCAATATTAATTGAAAACTGAAACTGAAAAAATCAGGAGACAAAATACAAAAGTAGTCAAAGATGGATGGAGAAAGAATGAGATGGATAGATTTGATAAATGGATGTGATAGATAATCTGGGAGATCTTGGTTTCTGTAAATAAACTTGTGAATGAACAAACATATCTGATAGATATTCAATTTGTGAATTGGTAAAATGGAAAAATTAATAAAAAGTGGTGTTGATAGAGCATATCTGGTTGAATGTGAAATGATATTTTGGATATATCTGTCACTTGCGTTATGTGGCCTGTTCAGCTCAGGGATTATTGTTTCACATGGACTGTTATTACTGATGCGCACATCACTTTCAGAATTAAGTGGACGAGATGACAGAGAGCCAAGAAACCGTCCGTAAAAGGCCGTTTTGGGATCATTTCAAACTTAGAAAAAAAGACAAGGTGCAGTGTGTCCAGTGTGTCCACTGCAAAGCAGAACTGGCGTAGGCCTACCACAACAGCACGTCAACAATGAGTCAACATCTGAGACGAAAGCATCCAGTTGTTAACACCAGTCCACCAAGGGTAGCCGACAGAAGGCAATGTAAACATTAATGTTAGCTGATTTAATGTATTAGCTAGTTAGAACGTACGGTATTTGTAGTGGCTGTAGCCTAATGTGAGTCGATATGATGTTAAGTTGTGGAAACTTTAAGAAGTAAACTAATTCATGTAAAATTGCAAGTGAGCAATACACCAAAAAACTCTTCTCTCTCTCATCAAATAGGCCTCCCCCAGACATAATTATTAAATAATGATTATATAATTAACCAATATTATAGGGGGGGGGGGGGGGGGTAGTCTACAAGTAAGTTTACCATCAAAATGACTTCAAAGCTGTTATAATGATCACAATGCAGTTCCAGGCAATGCTGTCCATGCTTCATGAGAAACAGGAAGTTGTATCTCGTACCTTAGTGTCGGACATGAGCTTCATGGCAGTCTGAACCAGTATGTCCCGGAACTCCTTCAGTGCTTGCTTCACATTCTGCTTGAAGCCGTCCATCTCGTCCTCCAGGTCCAGAAGCCTGAGTTCAAGTTCAAGTTTTATATGTACTCATAGACATTTATCAGTAATGAAAATGATTGTGCTCAAGAGCCAGCTCAACTTTAAAGAAGAATAAATTAAATAGTAGAGTTAAGAGAAGGTATATTCATTTCTAATAAACAAGACTGAAGAGTGTGTGAGTATTAAAAAGATAAGAAGATAAAAAGGGGGGGGGGCACAAGGTCAAAGGTCACAAGGCATCATGGGCCAGGCCACACCCTTCTTACAAATCTACTTTCTTTGTTTTCTACTAGTTAAAAGTCTTACATGTCTGTATATGTGTGTGTGTGTGTGTGTGTGTGTGTGTAGATTTCAATGCTGACAAGGCAGCGTGAGAGTGAATGTGTGAGGTGAACAGGTTTGTGAAGAAAGTGGAAAATAGTCTGTTTCCAAGTCACCCACACACTACATAATCTTAAAGTTCCCCACCTCTTTAAACCATTGCCCTCTCACACTGTTAACCTTCGATGGTATGCATGATATCCTTGTGGAAAAAAATATTGGCATTGCACACTTTGAGTGCCAAAAACGCAATATTGCGTTTTTTGTTCCCATGTGTTGAGTGCCAAAAACGCAATATAGCGTTTTTAAATTACGAAAATAGACACTCTAACACACCTTATGTGTGATTTTGGGAACTCTATGATGAATAGAACTGAAATAAATGACGATTGAAAACTCATGAAAACGCACAATCTGACATTTTATCTGCATTTTATCATAACTCGGCTTTTGATGGTTGCCTCTTTGGGTCGAATCAGTGACGCATGCACGTCAGGTCAAAACCAGGCCATTTATTTTTGTGGGTTTATTACTAGATGGCAGTCTCGCCAAGTCTCGCTAGGTCAATTCCCGGAAACTTTACAGACAACACTTTATATTTCATGAAAGGGAAAAAAAACAGGGATTTTGATAAAAACTAGCCACTGTTTAGCTTGGGATTTCTCAGGAACAGAGGCATGTAAAAATAAACGGTTTGTACCCACTGAGAGCTTAAAGTCTCACCTTTCAATCGAGCCATAGTATGTGTCCATAGGTATAACATAGAATACACTGTGGCTCTACAAAAATCGTCAACAATGATCTAGATCTAGGCACTCTGGGCCAAAACTTACAAAAACAGAGTGGCATTCAAAGTGTTGAAAAGGTACACCTTCAATAATAATAATAATAATAATAATAATAATAATAAATATTTCTGTAATTTTTATATATTTTTAAGATTTGTTGACTCAAGGCAACATTGTACCATAATGGTAAAAAGTGAAATAATTCCTATTTTTAAGAATTAAAGTTAATTAATCATTTAAAACACCTATCTTTATAACTTAACACTAGAATAAAAATATGTATCTGTTTTTCAATGCATTAAAAGTGTCATACAAAAATCTAATTTTAAATTCAGTTGTTCATTGTACTAATTGCGGAATGAAAATCAATATTTTACAGTGGTTGAACACTGCTCTCCCATGGCCACATCCAGCTGAAGTGCCCTTGACAAGGCACCTAACCCCTCACTGCTCCCCGAGTGCCGCTGTAGCAAGACAGCTCACTGCTCCGGGTTAGTGTGTGCCTCACCTCACTGTGTGTTCACGGTGTGCTCTCTGTGTTTCACTAATTCACAGATGGGATAAATGCAGAGACCAAATTCCTTGTATACGCAAGCATACTTGGCCTAGAAACCTTGGCCTGTACTTACATTTACATATAAAGTTATTATGATTAAAGCATACAAATTATCATATGAAATCATCAAAATCCCTGTTATTTACTAGTTAATTCTCAAACATTCTCAGGTATACATATACACACACACAAGCACTCACACACATCCATGAGCACATGCATGAGTTTGTGCACACTCACGCACACATAACAAGATCCACTTTCCCTCTGAGACCTACACCTGACTTTTTGAAAGTTTAGTAAGCAATTTGTCTCCAAAGAGAAACACAGGGGGTATGCCTACACTTTTGAAAATAGAGGGAGCAGTCAGGCCTCAAACTTGGGGCTACGGGGTAGCAAGTCTGCAGCTTGACCGCAACACCAAAAAGCCATGGATGGTAGTCAGGGCACATACTCAACCATAGTGCTGCCATTCTGTCAAACTTCATGAAGCACACTCATGCACTTCACACAGACAGGTGCCCCTCATACATCCTTCCATCCACTGTACATCACAGGGTGCCTCACTAATGCATCGCCTTTCCATTGGGGCCCTCATACAGGAGTCAACCTGACCTAGGGCTCCCTCATACAGCTCTTACTTTGAGCACATTTCATTAAGCATCACAGCAAGCCCTTTCACTTCTGGCATCATGTAGCAAAAGGAGAAAGCAGTCACCCCACCTGGCCTCAAACCCCAGTACAAAACCTGCACTCTGATTGCAGCTCTTTTATTTTTGGTAAGTATTACATATTTATAACGCTGTTTCTAACAAATACAGGCCAGTTTACTTACAGTTATAGGTAATATATTTGTCTTTGCCTTGCTAATTTACTTACAAATACAATGCACTTGCTTTCTTACTTAGTATATTTGGTATGGCCATATGCAAGTCCGTTATGGTACAATGTTGCCTCAGGGCAACATGCAGTTTTTTGTAATTTCCTATGACACCTACATTGATATGTTATGAAAAGTTGTTGATAATACATCTTTACTTATCAATACAGCTTGCTCATATTTTTTCTTGATGATTTACTGGAAGTAAAGTACTGAGAAATGCAATTTTCACAAGGGAAAACATGGCATCGCAAGATACCTGTACAGTCCGTGAATGAGGAAGCAAAATTGCATTGGATAGTACTGGAGTTCCCACCCCTGCTGAAGAATTATCCAATCAAATGGTTGTTTGATTGGAGGCAACACCGTACCATAGGGTTAATCAGCATGCTCATCATTCATTTTACTGTTTAATCCAAAACATGAGAATCTGTGCGAGTTTCATAAAAATCATGCTTGTTGTGTGCCGATAATCAAAGACAAACAGAGGTTTTGTCACAGTAATAATAACCTGTTGAGCGACTGTTTGATGGTCAAGGATTTTTCAGGCTTTATTTTGGTTAGCTGGTCTATAGCTAAATTTAATACTGAAGGTATGACGAAGCACAAGGTTAAGTTGTTGGCTGTGTCTTTTAACTATTCTATTTGATGTACATTCTTAAACTACTGCCCTTGTATGCTTTTATGCACTCTTTGCTTTTGTTTATGTAAAGCACACTTAATTACTGCTGTGTATGAAATGTGCTATATAAATAAACTTGCCTTGCCTTAAAATTGATGTGTCATTGTACAATAACAATAACAAACCATTTCTGGTCAATTGTTAAACTGTACAGTTGTCCCAACTTGTCAGGATACTGTTGTAATGGAGAAGGTAAGATTCATCATGTTAGACTAAATAGTCATGTCAAGGCCCCTCTGAGATGTGCTAAAAATTCAGCTTTTCAGCACATCTCAGGTTACTGAATGATTGCAGGATGCCACACACACACACACCCCAATCTTGAGGGAGCGCTGGGTTAACGTTCTGTGCTCCTTCACTTGGCACACACACGCACGTGTGCGCACACACACACACATGTGCGCACACACACACACACACACACACACACACACCAACTCCTGGATTTCACACTGGGTGCACGATCTCGGCTCCTTCACGTCAACACTCTCTCTCACACACACACATACACACACACACACACACATACCGTCCTTCCAAATCCTGGATGCTGCGTTGGGTGTACGCTCTCTGCTCTTTTACTCTGTGGACCAGAGCCTCCAGCTTCTGTCTGCGCTCCGAAACCACCTCTCCCATAAACTGGAAACTACAACACAGAGAAGCCCAAACACAACACACACATGAATGAGAGAAGGAGAGATAGAGTGTCTGTGCAAGCAGATGTGTGGGTGCGTGTGTGTGTGTGTGTGTGTGTGTGTATGCATACGTGTGTGTGTGTGTGTGTGTGTGTGTGTGTGTGTGTGTGTGTGTATATGTGAGTGTGTGTGTGTGTGTATGCATACGTGTGTGGGTGTGTGTGTGTGTGTGTGTGTGTGTCTGTGTGTGTGTGTGTGTATATGTGAGTGTGTGTGTGTGTGTGTGTGTATGCATACGTGTGTGGGTGTGTGGGTGTGTGTGTGTGTGTGTGTGTGTGTGTGTGTGTGTAAGACTCTTTTTTTTTTCAGGCTAACATTATCAAACAAAACTAGAGAATGTAATTCCTGGGAATTACGAGTGCATGAAAATGGAAAAAGGCTGCTGAATAAAATATTGTTGAATATTGTTTAAAATCTAATCCAAGTAAAAAGATGGAGGTCAGATAGAGAAAAAAGTTTGGTGGGGAGTTGTAGTTGATGACAACTGACAGTTGGAATAGTTGAACATTTAAAAAGTTGGATAGTTTAAATGGTTCAATTATTTAATAGGGAATTATTGTATTGAGGACTTATTTTGAAGTTGAAGACAGAGGGAACAGTTGGCGGGAGTCATAGTTGATGACAACTGACAGTTTGAAAGGCTGAACAGTTAAATAGTTGGATAGTTAAAATGGTAAACATTTTTAAAGGAGAATTCCGGTGTGATATTGACCTAAAGTGTGTTGAAACATGATACCGAGTGTGAACGTATGTCTCATAGCCCATCTCGGCTTGTCCCCTGCACTCCAAAATCTGGCGCTAGTTAGCCAATGCTACCAACAGCTTTTTCAATGGTGGTGCTTCGGCATTGGGCTAGCCATGCAAATAAATCACTGTTTTACACCATTTACGAGGCTCAATGTATCTCCACACTTCATTGGTAGACTTCCGAGGGCCCTGACATTTAAAACGAGACATTGAGAACTTTGAAAAAGCACTGGTAGTTTACTTACAAGACGATTTATACAGACAGTATCTTCACGAAGTTTAGCGTTTGCGGCCATCTTGAATTTAGTCACGATAAGTCGAGCAACGAGTAACAATGAACAGGTATGATAAGGGATCAGATTCCAAAAATAATTCAGTGGAAATGCATGGATTCCAGTTTGTTCCAGTAGCAGCAACTGGAATCCATGCATTTCCACAAAATTATTTTTGGCTGACAGCCACTGGATGGCCATTGTTCCCTTGGGCAAGGAACTTAACCCCAAGTTGCTCCGGCGACAATAGTCCTTGTAATATGATTGACATATGTAAGTCGCTTTGGATAAAAGAGTCTGCTAAATTAATAAATGTAAATGTTAACAGGAATCCACTAGTCATTGATGTTCTCGATTAAAATGAAGCAAAGATTTTGTTTACTGTGTTAAAGTCTAACTCTCTCTCCATCTTCTCTTGAGCTATTCCTTCTCACAAAGGTAGAGAACATTCTGCAGACAGCACTGCATTCCCCCTTGCTGGAACTGTCAAAACGAAAAACGCTTAACACATTCAACCATGTATCAGATCCTCTCGGACCAGACTGTGAGTTTGTGTGTAAGTGGTTGTTATCTAGGGTTATTACCAGGGTAGGAATTTCACTGCGGCCACGACGGCCATGGCCGTCGTAGCCCCTTTCGTTGGCCGTGACGCCCCTTTGAAAATCAGAGGTTTACAGGCCACGGTGGCCTTGGTGCCCCCTTCTTTAAATATTCTGCTTTGCGTCCTACTAATAGCGATATATATTTAGCCTATGGCCTGTCAAAATAATCTTAGCATTCACAGCGCAAATTACGCAGTGGAGAAAGTGACAGCGCAAGAAAGAAAGTGTGTCCAAATTAACCCATTCTTCTCAGTTGAACTACTTGCGAAGTAGCCTACTCATCACACAGACATCACAAATATCACATGAAAGAGCTTTTTCTCAGCTTTTAAACGATGTTAGCCGCTAATTGCTGTGGTGAACGGTTCGCGAGAAAAGTAAATAATATCATTCAATTTAATTAATAATAATCAATAAATTCTACTGAAGGTTTTGCGTCCATCTCCTTACCCATTCATCTCGGTGGAATACTTCACGAACCCTTCGTTTAACATATGACAAACCATATATCAGAATAAACAGCAGACCTTACCGAACAGAAAGGTGTAAAGCAGTCCCCTGTACAGTTAGCCGTTCCAGACTAATCCCGTTTTGAATTTGCAGTAAATTTCAACATACATGCATGTCTCTAAATTTGGGATTTAAGTTTTACACTGTGTTTAAATTGTTCCACATTATTTCATAACGGGCCAAATACAAAATAAGTATTACAAATGTCGCCTAGATATCGGTAAATCAGAGGACAGCTGACTATAAGAGTTTGTATAAGTAGCCTTAATGATCACAAAATGCTAAGCATGCATCTAGGCTATTTGAGTTTCTTAAAGCTGAGCTGTGCTTAAATTGTTCAATACATGATTTCATAACAGGCCAAATATAAAATAAATGTTAAATATAGCCTAGATATCTGAAAATATTAGATGATCAGATGATTTACAGTTATATGTAATATGTTATGTTTTATGTTTTTGTAATGTTTCATACAGTGATACAGGTCTACTGCAGTAAATACAACTTTGATCATTTTTATAGCATACTACTGTATAGTTAACTTTGGCCTTGGTGCCCTGATATGTGGCCTTTGTGCCCCCCACCAAATATGCCCAACTGAAGGCCAAGTGGCCTTGCCCCTAAAATGGTGAAATTCCAAGCCTGGTTATTACACAGCTCTTCAGAGTGCTGCAGAATGCTCCATTCACTTGAATGGGCCTTCCCAACGTCTGCTAATTCTCAATAACAGACCGTTGCTAAGTATAACAGACCGCTGTCAAGGAAAATGAGCTTTGTGCTTCTAATTTACGTCTTTCATATTACTGCGCAAGGACTGGAACTTCATTCAAAAGTGAAAGCAGACGGTTGATCAGCTGTGTTCTAAAGAATGTTTGATTCAAGTTCAGCGTTGCTGTTGTCGAACTATTTCTTTCTCACCAAAAGCCATGACGAAACGGTAACAAATAGGCTATAGCCTAGGCTATGTAGGCTAAATAGTCACATCGTGGGGAGTTTATAGTTTCGTTTTGGCAAGTAGCCGTGTAATAAGCGGGATAATGTATAGAACGCCAGTCATTATTGGGAAAATAAGTCCCTTCCCGCTTTGCATCGGGGTCCGGTTCGCCCTGTCGGGACGTATTTTCCCAATAATGACCGGCGTTCTATACATTATCCCTTACCTATCTATGCACTTGAAGGTCAGGTAGAGAGGAATGAGAGTGGAGAGGAGAAAAATATGTTGTTTTCATCACACTTAAGATATAAATTCACCAATATTTTATATGTAATTCAATAAATATACAGTATATTCCTGTATATAAATTAAGGCCATTATGTTAGTTGAGGTTATTTTTCATTTCCTTTGCCTTTCTTTCGGCCTCACTCTTTTCCTTTCTTTTCCGTTATGAAACCAGTCATGAGATCCTGTTCTAATTGGTTGTTTTTTGGTCTCCGTTAAGGTCATCATCATTCCCAAACAAGGCGCAGCTGCTAATCCAAACACTCTGCCATCTACTCTTTGGCCCCGAGTTTGGCAGCATCGTATCAAGAATATTGTAGAGCGTGTGCAGCACTGCACAAGAGAATTGCCAGGGGGAAGGTGTAATCAAATGCAATATCGGAACTCCCCCATTACCGTCGGTCCCGTATTTCCGCCGTCTTTTGTGTATGCGTCACTTAATATCCATTTCTATACAAACCAAGACGGCGGATTCCTAAAGAAACGCAAGCACCCACACCATAGGTGTATCTAAATTGGCTATGTACCAAAAATGACATTTTACCGTGACTCGAAGAGCTGTAAACAGTGTTGTAAGGCTGCGTGGCCTTCCGCTTGGAGCTCCAGTGGAATTTTAATTTCATGACGAGAATTCTCGGTCTAAACGTTCATGTGCCGTTGAAACGGTGTACATAGGCGACCCATCAGGCCAGCACCATAACTCAGAGCGTGGTAAACAAAATCGGATATTTCAGGCAGTAAATGCTCCCATTAAGAACCAAACCAGATTTTGTTCAAATCTACACACCTATGGCTACTGAAAAATGTAAGATTCATTTAGCAAATGTTATTCTGAAGTGTTAAAAAACATTGTTGTTTTAGAATTTCCGAACAAAAGTGGTGATAATTGGGGGTGTTACGATAAGTGGGTTGAGCCAGGCTGAAGTTGATAAATAAAATATTTGGTTAAAGCTGACTAATAGCAGTGTTGAGCAATACCTTTAAATGGAATGAGTCTTACAGTAGCCTTTGACATCTCTATATTGCACATCTGAATAGTTTTACAAGGCCTAGCATTTTTTTTTTGCTTTTCCAAATAAATACAATCACAAAAACATGAAAAACGAGACATAGAGAACTTTGAAAAAGCACTGGTAGTTTATTTACAAGACGATTTATACAGACAGTACCTTAAGGAATTTTACCGTTCGACGCCATCTTGAATTTAGTCACGATAAGTCGAGCGACGAGTACGAACGGACAGGTATGATAAGGGATCAGATTCCAAAAATAATTCAGTGGAAATGCATGGATTCAGTTGAAGCACTACCAGTGCTTTTTCAAAGTTCTCTATGTCTCATTTTAAATGTCAAAGCCCTCGGAAGTCTACCAATGAAGTATGGAGCTACTTTGAGCCTCGTAAAATGGTGTAAAACAGTGATTTATTTGCATGGCTAGGCCGATGCCCGAGGCACCACAACGAAACACTGTGTTGGTAGCATTGGCTAACTAGCGCCAGATTTCTGAGTGCAGGGGACAAGCCGAGGTGAGCTATGAGACACACGTTCACACTCGTTATCATGTTTCAACACACTTTAGGTCAAAATCACACCAGGATTATCCTTTAATCCAAATTGCAGTTCAATGTGTCAATAAGAGAACCTTTCAAAGACAACATAATCGCTATTTAGAGCACCAGTTTTTGTGGTGAAAGTATTTGTACTACCAAAAGCAACCTTAACTTTCGTTGGCCTTTCGAATGTCTTATTTCACTTTCACGTCATTCACTTAAACTTTCATACTTGCTAGATTTGACCAATCTTCCATAGCCTACGTGCACAAGTAGTTTGAGAGAGTAGAACTACTGATCTTCATTATCTCCCTGTTTGTATACATCTTATCATGTATGGTATTATTTCATGAACGCTAAACATTTGATTCTTTTTAATGTTGTCATCAGTTAACTTCATTCAACTGCGCTTGTATGTAGGCGCTGCTATTCAGTTGTGGACGTTCATAAAATTGCGTTTATGGGCGGAGAAAGGCAGAGAAAGGCGCAGTTTACACTAAGGTTTGAACGATTGATAAATACGAAGGAAACTTGGGTCTGACAGCGTTCGCAATCTGCGGTGTGTCCATGGCACTGATAACGCTACGTTCGCAAATGTACGTACATCTGGCCCTCAGATCTATCAGATGTAACAGGCAGGTCATAGTTGATAGTTGATATAGATAGTTGGGATAGTTGATCTGTTGACTGTTTGCAGATGTATGGCATGTCTTGTAGGCAGAGAAAAGCTGATGCTTAAACACTGTCCACTTAATCTTCAGTGTACTGAATGGAATGGTGTAGGAATGGAATAAATAGAGACATGGATGGTTGGCAAATTGATGTCGTCCTCCCTTTAAAGAGCATTTTTAGTATTTTAAAAATACAAAATACATTTTGTATTGACATTTTATTTTGATGTATTTTTGTCCATTATGCTGTAGAATATTGGTGTTTTTCTTTTAAACATATTCTCTTGTCTCTTTGTCTAAGACACAGAAACGACTGAGACAGAATGTTTATTGTAAGCAGACAGAATGCCAAATGGTGTATCTAACTAATTGCCACCCCCACCCCCCACCCCACACACACAAGACATCTAATTTAAATCTGCCCAGGAAGGCAATATCACTACCTGCCCCCTCCAATCCAACCCCAGACAGGAATGTTTACTCTGTCATTTTATCTAACCATGAGTGTTCTAGATCTGGGTTCATTGTCTTGGCTTCACTTGTGCTACATTGGGCTGTGCGTGGAGCAGAGCTACCATAACTCTGCTGTAACATCCAGAATAACAACTCGGTGTCTCCATTTGGAATTAAGGAGACTGTTTTCAATAGCATTCTTCAATGCAATCATCCCATATGGGCATTGCGGGGGTACCGTAAAACTTCAAATAATCGCCGAGTCCCTAAGAGACGCCTGTCTCTTTTAAACGCCTGGCGTGGCTACAGGTTTGGGTTAAAGGCCGGTCTCCAGTAGAGGCCTGGACTGTTTTTTAGTTTCGGGTTGTATATAATCTTCTAAAACCCGTCAGATCGTCTGTTTAAAAATTCGCAATGACACGAAACCGTTACAGAAAAGAGGTTACAGCAGTGTGAATTAGACATGTCGTTACAAGCCGTCGCAAAGCATTCACATGTCTGGTCACAGTTGCAAGGTTTTAGAATGTTGCATCAAGTTGCTGCTCATCTCGTTGCGAATCTTGGGTGTGATTTGGGCTTAAGTATGACTCAGACTGCGCACGTTATGATTAGATGGCATTAAAAGACTGCGGTGGGGAAAAGCTAGATTTCCAACTTGTATAACTTTTTCCCCAATATGAACTATGCCTATATGTCCGACTTAGTCATCGTTCAATTCATCCCTTGTGTTTAAAATTTGCGGATAGGCCGATGGTAAGCTTGTTTTTATGCTGGCAACAAAACCAGAACGGTTCACGAACGTTATTCTTTATTCTAGATGCCATGGCGACAAAGAGAAAGAAGTCAGAAAAGGAATTTACATACTTGGCTATATCAGAGCCCGTCTACGGACATTCTCTGGCTATATAACCTACTGAAATAGGTTTATGATGTAAAGTCAAGTGCGCTTCTAGGGACTGGTGTGTGCGCGCACAGTTTTTATTGATGAGTCAGAGTTGCAAGTGCTGCGCATAGTTGCAGTGGAATGTGGCTGCCCAGGGCATTATAAAACTTCTCACTCTTAGACCTACTTATACACGGCGGTGAAATGGCGTATTTAGCTGTCTAAATTCGAATCATATGCTGGGGGAAAAAATCGTCGGACATCCATGATTATTTTGTTATTCAGCACCCCTGGTCAAAAATGTGTTCCTGCGCGCCTGGAAGTAGGCTATGATTTAAATGTAGACTGTTGTCAAATTTGGCAAATACAAAACGGGAGAAACAATATGGTTCATGCTCTCTCATGCTGTTTCATTCATGCCGAAAAGGAGGGAGAATGAAACATTAAGCACGTTCCACTTTTGCATAAATAATTCCTGAACGGTTTTGGTCAGGGCTGATAATGCAACTGTATTTGATAGAGTACAGATATAGGCTATTTGCTAGTGGGTCATTCCACGCCAACTCAGCCACCCATGTACATGATACCTCTCAGATTTTGCTGAAAAGCGGCGAATATATGCCTTATGTTACCAAACAAAGGAATCTGAAGTTTCAGGTCAATATCTGAAACGGTCGCCTGTGGCGTCCATTTGAATTTCGGGTGCCACGGCCCTAATTGACACATTGGAATTTCACATTTCATCTTTTGCCATTTTTGGAAGCCCATAACGTCTGTTTAAATAGAGGTAGAGGGCTGGAAACTGGTGTGGTAGTTCATTGTAGCCTGTACTACACAATTCTGGAGGCAGAATCAACATTTCTTACTGTTTGGGTGAGAGGTGGGTCACAAAAGTCCTAAAAAATGTTGACGGCATGTGTGAATTTTCACTTTTTGGGTGGCCCTAGCATCACAATTAATGATCATATTTATTCTAAACAGGATTATTTGTTATATGTGGGAACTTTGCATATTTGGACCCCAAAATGACCATGTGGGCACTTGATGATGCTAATGGGATTTATACCAGATAAAGATACATATTTGTTCTTTCTTTTAATGAAATAAATTTTTTGATTATGAAGCTCCATAATATGAATTTTATTCTTCATAATGCAACATTTTGGACATTGTTTGTGTAAATACTGAGACTGTCACGGATTAACCCCTTATCCCCCATGAAAGAGACCCTCCATCAAACTTCAAAATAGATATAAAGCTATGATGCGATCGTGTTCCTAAGATCATTTTGGCCGAGGGGTAACTTCTCTCCAGTTTGTGCGTTTCCTTGTGTTTTTTAATATCTTCTGCACTAACAAAGAACAATGTAATGTTCTTAATGTTTTCTGCAGGTCACTTTTTTTCAACTTTGCATGGGAAAAGCCTATGTGATGGAATCGGCGGAACTCTCAAGCGTCTTGCAGCACGAGTAAGTCTGCAGGCCACTGATGCAAACCATACTGACACCAATGGAGATGTTTCAATGGGCAAAAGAAAACATTAAGAACATTACATTCTTCTTTGTTAGTGCAGAAGATATTAAAAAACACGAGGAAACATACAAATTGCCTCGGCCAAAATGATCAGTGGAACACGATCGCATCATTGTTTATACCAATTTCCAAAAATAAGATACGGATAAAAATAATATCACAGGATACAATATTCACAGATGTCGATGCAGGACAACGATCGGATTCAGAACACTTGGATAAGGAACACCCGGAGGCAGAACACTCGCAGTCAGATCAGCCACAAAACTCAATTTTCCAGCCAGGAAAATACATTGCCTGTATCTATGATGATGACTGGTTCATTGGAAACATTGTTGAACGTTCAGATGAACATGGTGATGTTTTTGTGAAATTCATGAAGTGTGTCAACAACATCATCCTCACATAGCCATCGGACCAAAGACAGATCCCCTGTTGGGTGCCATTCCAACATATCATTTGTTGTGTCAGTGTGCCAGACATCTATGGACGCAGTGCTCACCAATACAAACTTGACCAAAAGGACCATGACAAAATTAAGCCACTGCTTCCACAATTTCTTGGATAATAGTTAAATACACTATTCAATTTAATTTTCTATTTTATTTGGAGAGTGACAGGGGCAAGGAAAAACTACCTTTTATTTGTAGTGTTCTTACACTATGTAACATTCTTGTTATTTAGTTCTTTAAAAGTTTGATGGCTGGTCTCTTTCATGGGGGATAAGGGGTTAATCCATGACAGTCTCATTATTTAATTGTTTGCCATCACTGAGCATAATACTAAGTTATTTCCACTATTTTCATGCTTTATCATCACGAAATTCTCCCTGATCTACATTCCAGACTTCTGGAAACAATGTCCAAAATGGTGCATTATGAAGAATAAAATTCATATTATGGAGATTCATAGTCAAACATTTTATTTCATTAAAAGAAAGAACAAATATGTGTCTTTATCTGGTATAAATCCCATTAGGATCATCAAGTGCCCACATGGTCATTTTGGAGTCCAAATATGGGGTTCCAAAAGAGTCACCTCTGCCGGAGAGGGTTTTTGGACCCCCATGAAACCCCCACCAGTGGTACCATACCCTTCAAATTCATTTTGGCAAGAGCAAAGTTCCCACATATAACAAATAATCCTGTTTAGAATAAATATGATCATTAATTGTGGTGCTAGGGCCACCCAAAAAGTGAAAATTCACACATGCTGTCAACATTTTTTAGGATTTTGGTGACCCACCTCTCACCCAAACAGTAAGGAATGTTGATTCTGCCTCCAGAATTGTGTAGTACAGGCTACAATGAACTACCACACCAGTTTCCTCTATTCGAACAGACGTTATGGGCTTCCAAAAATGGCAAAAGATGAAATGTGAAATTCCAATGTGTCAATTAGGGCCGTGGCACCCGAAATTCAAATGGACGCCACAGGCAAACCGTTTGAGATATTGACCTGAAACTTCAGATTCCTTTGTTTGGTAACATAAGGCATATATTCACTGCTTTTCAGCAAAATCTAAGGTGTCATGTACATGATACCCCGATATTGGCTGTTTTCACATGGAATGACCCTAGTGACAAAATATGAGCTTTCAGTGTGATACGATCTCTTTGTAGATTACGTTTAATTAAAACGTGGTTCATCTGTTCTGGCTATCCCCGCTATTTGGATCTTACTGTATCTCACTCAATGAACAACATCTCAACACTAAATGAATGATGATCCGTAATTGTCATCAGATAGCCTAGTCATATAGGTAGACATTCAGTGTGTTTGAAATAATTAATTCGATAATATTTTCCATCTTTGCAGAGGAAAAGTTTTGTGTAAAGGGAATTAAAGGCCTGTCTCATATAGACGCCCGTCTCTAATACTATACGGTGCAGTTTGGCGATTTGGGAAAATAAAAGCCCGGGCTATTATTTGGAGTTTTACAGTATTCTGTAGTACTGTGCAAATGGTGTATGGGGCAAGTGGGGGCAATAATACGGCAATATGGCCGTGTGTGTATGGGGTTTGTGGGGTAATCTGGGGATAAACCAGGTCTTACCTGTGGCTCCTGTGCAGTGTGAGCTGGCAGTCCCTGCAGGTGAGCTGACCACAGGTGATGCAGTAGAGCTTGTAAGGCTCGTCCTTATGGATGGGGCAGTAAGTCTTCCTGGCAAAACCTGTGGCAAAACAGAAGTCAATCTCACACACACACACACTCCCCTGACCGGAGATGAATGCAAGGCTTCCTCCTTAATATGGCACAAATCCAAGTCCAAGCTGAAGGTCCGCTGTTGATAACAAGCCACTTTTTTCCTGCTAGGCCCCTCAGACCCTCAACCTGAGCCTTTTAAGCTGTGCCAAAATGTAGACTACCAACTAGGTGGCTGATTGTTTGCAGTCACATGGACCAAAGAACACATTTTTAATATTGAGAGAAGGATTTTAAAGAAATAAATACTGGTACACATGTAATCTTACTGATATTAGTAAAATCAATGCACAGTATGCATAGACACACATGAGAACAGGAATGTATGATTATGTCAAGGACAAATTGGTGACAAAGTTGCCCATTCACATCCTCCTGACACAGAGAACAACTGTTGTGACACTAAGCCTGCATGTGTGTGCATGTCTGCATGAGAGTGTTGTGACACGAATAGTTTTAAAAAACATGGACAGAACGCATTTGTTGAAGTTGGAAGACTGTGTTTAAACAAGTCTTAGAGGCTGTGCAACATTTACAGGGGTTTTAATACATTTTTAGACTGTATTTGCAATTTCACCATCCAAAAAATGCCAGATGGCACAACCAAAAGCCCTTTGTTTAACACATGATAAACATATCAGAATAAACAGCAGACCTTACCAAACACAAAGGTGTAAAGCAGTCCCCTGTACAGTTAGCCATTCCAGAGTAATCCGGTTTTGAATTCGCAGCAAATTTCGACATGAATCTCCAAATTTGAGCTTTAAGTTTCACAATGTGTTTAAATTATTCTACATGATTTCATAGCCAAATACAAAATAAATGTTACAAATATCGCCTAGATATCAGTAAATATTAAAATCAGAGGATATACAGCTGACTAAGAGTAAGAGTCAAAGCAATCCTAATGATCACAAAATGCAAAGCATGCATCTAGGCTATTTGAGTTTCTCAAAGCTGAGCTGTGATTAAATTGTTCAATACATGATTTCATAACAGGCCAAATAGAAAATAAATGTTATAAACTATAGCCTAGATACTGTATCTGTAAATATTAAAATCAGATAAATTACAGTTCTACTTAATATGTCTTGTTTCATGTTTTTGTAATGTTTCATACAGTGATGCAGGTCTACTGCTGTGAATAGGCTAAATACAACTTTGATCAGCCTTCTACTGTATAGTTAACTTTGGCCTTGGTGCCCTGATGTGTGGCCTTTGTGCACCATGCCATTAATATGCCCAACTGAAGGCCAAGTGGCCTTGCCCCTAAAATTAGGAAATTCCAAGCCTGCTCTCAGTAACGGTCACTTTGGATCATTTTGATGAGGTAATATCCTGTTTACTCTTCTTCTTCAATTCAAAATAAACATTCTATGACATTTCATATATGCAAAATGCTCTAAACAATTTAAGCGCTAATAAACTAGTAAATAAAATAATATAATAAAGTTATGCACCCATATTTATTTTTAATTTCCTTACCTTTTAAATTCTATATTAAATACTTTTCACATAGTGTTTATTTGCTCGGACGGATGCGCCACCAGACAATTTGAGGGTTTGAGATGACAAAACAAATATTTACAGAAAAAAAACAAAATGATTCATACCCCTGGCAAATATTGAATAAAATATAGAATAAAATGATGGTTGATCTGAATCATTAAAAATTATTCTAAACTAAAGTAATGGACACGGACCCAGAAATCTGCATGACATGTCATTGACCCGTGTGTGTGTGTGTGTGTGTGTGTATGTGTGTGACATCATCCTTAACAATAGCGCATACCCAAACCCACCCCCAGCTGTAAGCAATGTGGAACTCATTACAAAGAGTACCTTGGCCTCTCAACCCCGCAGGCTGCGATCCACAAACGATTCACTGCCACTGAGGTAGAGAAAGTAATCGCTTCCCTGCCGAATAATAAAGCGAGTGGCTCCGATGGAGTAACTTACGAGACTTTAAAAGCCACAAAGCAAATGTTGTGCCCATTGCTCACGCAAATCTTTAATACATGCCTATTAAATGGCCGAGTTCCTGAGTCCTGGAAAGGCGCGCTAATTCATAGAATCCCCAAGAAAGACAACCTCCCCGATGACCCGACGTGGAGGGACATCTCATTGTTGCCAACAATTTATAAGGTCTTTATGAAATGCATACTTGCCCGCATTCTACCTTGGCTCACAGAAAATGAAATACTCTCCACCAGTCAAAAGGCCTACGTCAGTCACCAGGGGATGAACGAACATGTCTTCTGCCTAAAGACCGGAATTGATGATTTTAAGCATGACTCAAGCATGACCTTGGAGTGCGGTAAACTTTATACTGGCCATCGACAACTGGCTGAAGTGGTTAGAGCAGTGCGCGCCTGAAGGAGTGCGATCACCACTTCCAGTCCAAGGTTACACAGATGATGTGCAAATTGCGTCCAGAGAAGAGGGCGTAATTCATGAGATGCTTAACCATTCATGCAGTGGTCGAAATTGGCGGAGGTGAAGCAGGCGAAATGTGCCGTCTTTTTATGAAAGACGCAGCGGAGGAAAACGCTGGTACTCCTCAAAAACAGACAAACCGCCTACATTTACATTGCTACGGCAACCAATACGTGTTTATTCACGCCGTGAAACGCACACATACCTCGGCCATAAATTCAATGTAGAAGGTAACTGGGAAGAGCAAATCAAGGAGCTCACCAGCGACTACTGCAACAGACTGGACCTCATCGACTCCTGCCCCTTGCCCATCATTTTGAAAATTCATGCTATAAGAGAAATAGCCCTGGCTAAAATTCAGCATTTATTTGCAAATATCCGTATTCAACAAAACATACTGACAGAACTAAACAATAAAACGGTGGGACTGGTAAGGAAGTGGCTTGGGCTGAACACGCACTCAACCCGGGACATTATCTTTCAGCTCAGGAAGGATGGAGGTCTAGGCGTCCCTAACATCCGAGTGGACATACACTGCCACTAGAACCAGCCACCTGCTTAACATGTTGAATAACAGTGATCCAGCGGTGAAACAGATGGCTCGTGCGTCTCTTATCCAACATCTACAGAGGCGGAAAGTCCCGCCCGCTAAGGAGGATGATGCACAGTTCCTTGGTTTTAAGTTGAAGGACAATGGCAAACTGGACATCAAAGCAGCTGGATTCGGTGTGAGGTCGGACTGGCTTGACTTAAAGGAACCGTATGTAAGAAATGTATTTCTATTAATCATAAAATGGCCCTGATATGTCACTAGACATTAAGAAATCATGTTCATTTCAAATACTGTAGTCCGGCCAGGATATTGTCATTTAAAAAGTGAAGTTGCAGCCCTCAACTGATGTTGATGTTGTCATGTTGTGTTTTGGCCTGATGCGCCACCCTCCACCTATCTACTAATTACAAAGTCAGTAGTGTTTCACATCCAGGGTGCCAGTTCTGCTAGTCAGGGGGGAGGGGGAGGGGATACACCGCTCTGCAGTAATTTGAAAGTGATTGCAGCACCAGTTTTGGCCACAATCTTACATACAGTTCCTTTAAATGATCTCTGCCATCGGATTGGAATACACCTGAAGTGGGCCAGACCGGACAGCGGAACAGTTGAACTGGATGACATCATTACCGATCCACTTATTTACACACGCGCAACCTACAAAGTAAGCGACACTCAGTTCGAGATGTCAACAACAGGTGCGAGGGCAGAAATTCTCAAAATGAAGAGCTCACATAGCGCACAACACTGGACAAGTCTCAGGCTGCAAGGAAAACTGGCGCTTCTACCATTTGCAGACTTGCCAACCTTGAAGAATTTTTTTGAGTAGCACCAAGCCACACACATAGCCATACTCGCAAGACACGTTTTGGATAGCGACCCATCTTTAATGTGGAATATCTATCTAAATGGGATCCAATGTGTTCCTGAAAGTGCAAACTGAATCTTTTACAGTAGCTCTATAATGTTAAAAATCTGTTTTAGAGCCTAATAATCCTGTCCTATGAAAACCAATTGATAGGCACTGATGTGGGTATGTTGTCCATTTTCTTTTATTTGGGCCCTATTCAATCATGTCTGGTATTATATCTCTTTTCAATCCATTATTATTAAAGATTTATTTTGTAAAGAAATACATCTATCGCCCATGTTATGCCAACATATCTAATTCACCTGGATGTAAGCTACAGTAGAGAGGCTTATGGACATCTGCTGTTGTCAGTGTGTAGTCTATCCCTTTACTCACAATAACCTACATGTTTTGTTTATTTGTAAAAAAAAACATTAATTGTTCAATTATCACCTGCTGACTAATGATGCTGACAAACTGCTGATGGCTTTTAAAGAATTTCACTTGCACGTGCACTCAAGTTTCTTTTAGATCGCAGTGTCTTTCTGCCATCTGTGAGGCTGCAATGATTATATGGCTCTGGGGGTCGTTTCTACAAAAGCATTGTTTGCTAACTTGCGTCGCAACCTTGGTAGTTCGCTCCATCGTTCTTGGATTTGGTGTTTCTAGAAAGTGTAGTTCGAACTCTCAATCGCAAACAAGGACGCAAAGTTTGGTCGTTTGAACTACTGCCTAGACAGTCGCACTTGTGTCGTTCCTTGGTAGTTCCTGTTGGTGTCCGGAGCGCCTAACCAAAAATCACAACCGCCTAACCAAAAATTGCAAAGTGGATGTTTATCTCGTGACTCAATGATTGATCTATCCCATAGCTTAATTTTGAATAAGACACTGACTCCCCTACTTGTTAATTCAAGTATTGCCTTGCTTTTAGTATTATAATCTTCACAGACCCTTACAACAGTAGTGATAAATGGTGTAGTGGCTAAAGCAGATGACTTATTATCCCAACTTTGTAGGTTCGATTTTCTTATGATGTGAGATTGTCCTCTTGCTTCTCGCTACCTGCAGGTGAACTAGTGTGACACGTAGATTCAATTGTTTTTGACTGATGTCTTGTACCTATGGTCTCTCGATGTAGAGTAACTATATAGCCTACATAAATATGTATGGTCAAAACCTATTGTTGTGTCTCGTAGGCCTACTCTTACTCAGAGATGAAAAGAAGAGATAGGATGAGAACTCCGGCCGAGCGCTAAGTGCGCTGACGCGCTGCCTAAGCCACGAGACAATTGATAACATTTGCGATATCCAGACATTTGTCCAGGCTATATATTTTTTCCAACATAGATATTTAACACAAATAATGGCACATATTGGTCGGCTTCAGTAAAATGTTTTATATACTTGCAATTCATAGGTTTAGTTTTTTGCAGATGACAATGACAATGCCAGCATTAATCACTCGGTTTAAATGAGAAACATGTCAATGTCAACATAGGCTGTGGCAGAGAATTTCTAGGGGGTGGGGTATTACACGTTGCCCCTGTTTCCACCAATGATATATATCGCTGCATCATCAACAACGTTGTTGGAACTACAGTGTTCGAAAATGTCGCGAATTGCGACACAGGTACGATGCTTTCTGGAAACAGGTGTAACAATGTCGTTGTTTGGTCGCAAGTTGCGTCGTACCATGGTGGTTGAGCAACGTCGTTGCTAACTTTTCTAGAAACGGCCCCCTGATTAGGCCTACATTATCCCAACAACAGTGATAGGTGTGCGATCTCCGTCTGTAAGCCTATTATTTGTTCTCACTTGTTTTCACGCTAATAATCAAGAAGAAAGATCCACAGAAAAAAAACAAATTGAACACTCATTAATGAGCAGCTCAAACAAAATATTTCGCCTTGGTCCACTTTCAGACTCATTGTTAATGGCTGCATTTTGCCTTGGAAAGGTCCGCGCTCCATTAGCGCCTTAGTTATGAAAACTAACCATCAGCGACACATTGGAAATATGCTAACTGAAACAACTTGTGAACAAGTAATAACTTTCCAAGATATAGTCAAACTATTAGGCCTAGGTGAGTTTACAAACGCACTCCGTGGAACATTTTTTGTTTCAGAGCAAAACAGCAGGTAAGGGAACGCACATTTCTAAGTGAACACTTGTTAAACTCACCTCATCAAGTCTTTCATTTACAGTAACCCACGGTTGGCTGAAGAAAAAATAACATAAAGAGAGGCCACTAGGCTTTGCCTGTCATTCTCATTTGTCATTTTCTCTCTATATCTCATCCTCGCATGAAATATATTAGCGGGAGTTTCACATGCTCAAGGAGCTTTCCGGAGAAGCTGGATGTCTGCTCGTTTTGCGTAGTTTCAAGTAAAAAATCGTAGCGGTGTATTTTGATATGAAAATGCGTGGTTGCTACGCAAAATGCATACAGGTTGGCAGGTCTGCATTTGCAAATCACTCCATGCCCCGCACCATATTTTCAAACCCCACTCTTGGCAAAGATATTCTCACATTTACCATCAAATCGCGCCTTCAAGTCCTCCCAACAAGATCAAACCTGGCTACGTGGTACCCATCCAACTACAAACGAGACTGCATTCTTCACTCCACTAACTATGCTAATGAGACCACTGCACATGTCCTGAATGGATGCAGTTTTTATAAAGGACTTTACATAGCAAGACATGATAGACTGGTGGACTCTACATAGCAAGACATGATAGACTGGTGGACTCTACATAGCAAGACATGATAGACTGATGGACTTAGTGTCACAAAGCATCAAAAAAGTACAGGAGGGAACGACAAAAATATACAAGCACCACACTGTACAAATGGACTGGTTCAATGACCACCAACAAAATCACTTTCTGTAATATTCCAAATACCCCAGATATCACCATTATAGATTACAACACTAAGAATGTGACTATTGTTGAAATAGGATGTTTTTTTGATTTGTACATGGACACTTGTTTTAACTCCAAGCTGCTGAAATATCAGCCACTTGCTGACATCACAAATATGGGGTTTCATTGCACAATTATCATTCTTGTTTTTGGGAGTCTTGGGCATGTGCACAAACTTGTCTTACGCGGACTGCAACTGTGTGGACAAAGCAAGCCAATTCCAAAAAATCTTGCAAAATACTGCTCCATTTCTGCAATAATAGGTAGTTTATCCATCTGGAAGCGACTATGCCATGTTTACCCATAATCATGCAGTTCAGAATGAAAAAAGCGCAATGCATTCTGTGTTTGATCAGACCTGCCAAAGTGTGTAACTTACTTTCTTCAATGTTTGGATCTGTGAATCTTTCCCCGTGTTAAGATCAAATAAAAGCATTAAAATGTGTGTGTGTGTGTGTGTGTGTGTGTGTGTGTGTGTGTGTGTGTGTGTGTGGTTTACCTGAGGAGGTCATCTGGGTCTTTATGGTGTGGTCTCGGGTCATCCGTACCCTCCTGTGCGCCGACACACAGTCCGCACACAACGCCTCCCCACACTCCACACACCAGCCCTCAACGGCAGCACACTCACACCCCCCACACTGGAGGGAGGGGAACACACATATACACACACACAATAGCAGTAAATAGGAGAGCCCTCATTTACCCCCACATTAGTGAGATACATGCACATGCACACACTGGTCACACGTCAGTCACACCTCTGTCACACATCTGTCACACGTCGGACACACACACACACACAGATCACAAACACAGATAACACACACACTCAGATCACACATGCACACAGACACTCATTGAAGTAGCAGTAAGTAGGCTTTCACCAGGACCCTTATACACCACACACTAGAGGAAAAAGGGAGGCAGCTCACATACCTTAAAGTAACATTACGCAAGATTTTATCATCCAACAATCATCCGGCTTTCAGATGTCCAGAGAAACACATCTTTTTTTTCAACATGGCATTGTTTACTCATTTTCAAAGAAATTACACTTCCGTGTCATTTAGTCCAAAAACTGGCACCACCAGCCATTGCAGACCTATTCATATGTATTGACTGACTGATTTAATCTGAATTATGTTTTTCGTCTGTGAGCCTATGACTATCTGCCATGCAGCTTTTTCCACCATTTGCCGTAGCGTGTAGGCCATCATGCCCAGCTAGGACAGCAAAACCAAAAGACTTGTCAGAACTACCTGTCTGACTACAAGTTTACCAAGAAACGTTTACCAAAGCCTCCTATAGATAAAACTGCCAGTATGCTTATGCCGATCAGGTGGATGTGTTTCCCTGAACAGTGAACCATAGTTGTGCTTCTGTATTTCTTTTCCCACATGCTGATCGGAAGGAAGAGCAAAGGCATGATGATTGTGCCTGCAAAAAGCTCCCCATTTACTGGGGATGCCACCCCTCCCCCTGCCTCTCTCTGGGGATGCAGCCAGAGAGCATCAGAGTGTGTGTCTGTGTGTGTGTGTGTGTCTGTGTGTGTGTGTGTGTGTATGCATGTGTGTGTGTGTGTGTGTGTCTCTGTCTGCGTTGGTGTTGGTGTGTGTGTGTGTATGTATGTGTGTGTGTGTGTGTGTGTGTGTGTCTCTCTCTCTCTCTCTCTGTCTGCGTTGGTGTGTGTGTGTGTCTGTGTCTGTGTCTCTCTATCTGTCTACATCAGTGTATGTGTGTGTGTGTATGTGTGTGTGTGTGTGTATGACCCAGAGCAGCTGTGGGGTCGCGTCACAACACAACACCGAGTACAGAAGGGGTGGAACACTCCTCTCACAATGAAAGCAGTGTTCAGTAGGGTAA
Organism: Alosa pseudoharengus; assembly: GCF_046254945.1. Taxonomy (NCBI): domain Eukaryota; kingdom Metazoa; phylum Chordata; class Actinopteri; order Clupeiformes; family Clupeidae; genus Alosa; species Alosa pseudoharengus. The sequence continues at coordinate 10,021,213 of NW_027468685.1, forward strand.
CACAACTAGAGACTAGGGTTGCAAAGGGGCGGAAAATTTCCGGTAAATTTCCGGAAACTTTCATGGAATTAAAGGAAATTATGGGAATTAATGGGAATTTTGGGTAATTCATACAAACTGTTTCGTATACAAACATTAATATTTTGTTTCGTAATAAGCAATATGAATTGTATGTTGGTATTTTCGCTTAGCTTAGCATACAAAGCTAGCTAGCGGGAATCCCATTCTTTGCCTATGGTTTACTAGCGTGCTAAACTAGCAATACTGAACTGCCCAAGATACACCACACCACTCAACAACAAAATACGATTGGTTGGAAGATTGTTTCCCCTGCATATGAACGCACCATAGGTTTCCTTTGTCTACCAGCCTATGCCGATTGCTGTGTGCATATGATTGACATATGTGCAGGGTAGAAATTCGACTGAAATTGTATTAAATCAGGTTGTTTTAACTAATATTAGACTGCAAGATGGGGTTTTGTCCACTACATTTAAGTTCCCTGTTATAGACTAACTTACCATATTAAAAATTCCCAGTTTATTCCCATTAATTCCCGTTTATTCCTGTTAATTCCCATATATTCCCGTTAATTCCCATGGAAAGTTTCCAACTTTGAAAATTCCCGGAATTTTGCAACCCTACTAGAGACTTATCTGAAGGCTTTGCCGTGTGATAGGTATGTGATTCTCAGAATGACGAGCGTTGTTCAAAAAACTACAGAGGCATGACAATATGGGATAGTTCAAAAATGATGTGGTTTATACAATAGAATTGATTGGTAATCAAGACCCTCAATGTGAACATAACTGCATTAAAAGCAGCTTCCATAACTATGGGGTATAATAAAACAATCACTGACCACCAAGGCTACATGAAACAGACGACTTATCATACTGCTTACGGCAAACACGTCAGAGCAGTCAACACATAACAGAGCTCCCAAGCTGCAACTGATCTCTCTCTCTCTCTCACACACACACAGAGACTTCAGATTTCATATTTACAGGGTGACTTGAGAACCATCTAGCCCAATATACATCACATCCCATTCAGTTTTGTTTACACACGTGATCCCTTGTAAAATTAGGGCTGTACAATATACTATACAATGTACTGAGTGTGTCACTTACTTTCTGTGAAGATGACATGGACGCGACATTGCAGAAGAGAGGATGGGGTGTGACACTTTGAAGGGAGTACAACATTCCACACACCGGACACACTGCAGACAGAGCAACAGAGCACATGGACAGGGCCACGGCATAGCTGCATTATCTCAAATCTATTACTTTGGAAAACGTACTTACTTTCTGTTTCTATGCCTCACAAAAAAACTGCACTTCTTTAAGTGTCAGACGTCAAAGTGCCAGACGCCAAAGTGTCAGCACTTTATGGTGTATTATGTGCAGTTCATATGCAGGAGATGCAATATTTGAGACAATAAAAAGCATTGCACTAGAACATTTTACTGTAGAGATGCAATATTACTGCAGAGATTCAACATTTTGGACATAAAAATGTTTTTGTATTACATTGTACGTCATAAAACTGCATTTTGTTGTCCCAAATCAGTTGTTATTGTGTAAGGGATGTCACTTACCTGCCAGATACTTCTAGGTCTACAACACACGCTGAAAAACGAGCAGTTTACTGCTGTTGGGGTAGGCTACTTTTTGGGGCAAGTTATTGTTGCAAAAATTCTAATGATTATTGCAGGATAACTGTAAGTTATGCAAGACTGATTCAGACGTCAGACACAGCAACCAACTTAACTCACCTGCAACTCCTTGATCTGGTGGAGGTATGCAGTTATTGCACATAGAGTGTAGGCATGGTAACAACAGCGGGTTCGTTTCGTTGGCGCCCAGAGAAACCCTGCAAGTGCCGCAGGTTCCCAGAATTGTATCCGTTCCCACGAAGTTCGGCGAGGGCAGGGGAGACATTGCTGTGGGAATCTCTCCACAGAAGTCATCAAGTTATGATATCTCGCACCTCCGTGGGCGGAAGGAAGTAAATTAGCTTTAATCGCACCAAAACAATGACACAAATACCAATTGTGGCAAAGCGATAAGATTTAAAAAGACAATGTCGTAGCCTACAAGGAACACCACGTTAACGTTAACTTCAAGATGCTTGCTTTCACCAAGTGTCCATACGACACCACAGTCTGCCTTGAAATTAAAAAAGTCATGACGACGATAGGCTACGATGCAAAGTTCAAAGTGATCGAAAATAGAGATGGAAAAATACCTTTCAATCCTCTAAATGTCTACGAGCGTTTGCCAAAGATCGCGGGTTCCTTGAGGTAGCTACCGAATGTTGCATCTCAGGATTTCCTGAAGGAACGGAGGTCGGAGGACGGGGGAGGGGAGGGTCACACATGAGTTTGCTCCCACCCTTATAGTCACGCCCCCTGAGGATGAAACTTCTCAACTTCATGTAGGCTAATCTCAACATCTCAACTTCAAAGCCATCCGTTCTTGTCTGTTCAAGAAGACAGACCGTCTCTCTCACAAGATGTGTTCTTGTCTCACATGCAGTCCTTTAAGTGGGCGGGAACGCACGTCTACATTTTGTCCTTAGCGTTCTTACACTTTCCGCTACTTCTCAAACATTGCCGGTAGCCTACCCACATAGGGTAATTCGTGGACGAGGCGCAGGCATACGAGATGATTTCTTGCAGGGTTCAGAATGGTTCAGAAGTGGCTGACCACTCAACAGCAAATCATAAATATAAATAGCCACACGACATCCAATCAAAAAATAGCATTCGATGTATCCGGGTAAGATACCAAAATAGATGATCTCCTCCCTGCAACCACGTTATCGATGCGCAAACACAAGGAGTGCAGTCAAGTTGTTATAGGATTTGACAGATGCGTTTGTCTAAATTGAAATTCAAATAACAACAATACAATAGTTAAATGTAACAGTAGGCTAAGTTTTTTTAAAAAAAGGGTAAGATTAGGCCTACATTAAGGAGAATAGCAATAATAAACAACGTCAATTCAATCAATAATGAAAATAAATAAATAGCCTAGGCTACTATAATATTCACCCCTTGCAGACACGTGACTTAAGTCACGTGACGGCTCCATCCTGGACGGCAAAAAGATAGGAGACGGACGACAAATTACATTATGTCATAACGATTATGATGAACTGAACACCATTACTATAACATCTTTGTAGTTCAATGTATTGCTGTTTGGGGTCTGATAGTCTGAAGATACCAGTGGTGTTGTTAGATGAAATGGGTCATGATCGCAAATGTAAAGTTATTAAAACTGGTGGTAACAGCAAGTGGAGATAACGTTAGGTTGTAACGTTAGGCTACTGTAATTAACATTATGGTAAATGAACACCCATAAATATTTCTAGACTAATATTGCAAAGCGATTTGGTTACTTTATTTGTCTTGCTTTCATCAGTTGTAACATAGTCAAAACGTTAAGAATGTCATATCAGAACATGAAATAATAACTTAGCTGCCACACTTAGAAGCTAGCTATTCTAGCTAACGTTTATCGTAGCTCATGCTAGGGCTAATGTAACTCGTCAGTTTGTATTTTGCCCAGTGAATAAACTTACTTCTTAGGCCTACATGTATTAAGTTAAAGAATTGAAAGAAATAGGAAATACAAAAACTTGAATGGTATTATCTGTTTACATTCAGATCTTGCCAAAGACTTTTCCTAAGTGCTATCTGCCGTCCTGTTCAGAGTCTATGGTTGCTATAGCAACCGCTGCTGTGCTTCATACACTGAGGAGATAAGCATGCAATTGTGGTTGAAATACTCCCGAAACACAAAGAAAACAAACCAAAATATATCTATGCAAGAACATGGGATGTTGTTGTATTCCAAACAATAAGCCAACAGTCGTGGAAGGGCATTACTACGGTTAAATCTCACTATAATCTAGCTGTGCGATATGTCCCATTACAACCCATTGATTTGATTCGTGTTCTTGCCGTCCACTAGGCTATTTTGCTGTGGCGCGAACAAAAAGTGACGTCACTTGCAAGGGGTCAATAGGCCTACAAACCATAATGCCTAAGAAACGCTTAATAAACTGCATGTTGAACAGATATGCCTTTAGACCCCTCTTGAAAGACCCAAAACTATCACAGGAATAGGGAGCACTGGGCAACTAATTCCACCAACAAGGAACCACTGAGGAAGAGTCTTGAATTTGACCTAGCGTTTGCATTGACCCTGCATGGTCGACACTTTAGAAATTAATATTTTAAAACCAAATGAATGTGTCATTATTATCATTTAATTAATATAAAAGTGTTTTACTTCGTCACAAATATACACCCTTTGCAGTGGCAGATGCTGGTCTTTGGAATAGGGGAAGCTCTGATAAAAAGGGAGATGAACTAGGTCTTTTGTTTCCATAATATTTTAGAGGAGGCGGAGCTTCCCATGTAGTCTTAGAGCAATCACCTCTAACACCCTTTGTAGTTACTCATTCATTTGGTGATTTATTTTGTATTTAATATGCCCTTTAAGAAGCTTTAGTCTTTAGGGAGAAAATATACTAAAGACTAAAGTATAGTAAATACTAATCAAGATTCATCTATGAATACATTTCAACATGAGATTAGTTTTTTTTTAATCGACAGCCCTAATTTTTAACATAGCCTAACTGAAAATGAGTAGGTCTACCCTTTTTATCAAAACATGTAGGCCTAGATGCTGGCCGGGAAGCATTAGCTTAGAGTAAGGCACATCAACATTCAGTTGTCTGTTTTAAGAGCTTTAACAATTTTTCAGAGGAAACACCAATGTCCAAATCAGATTAGCCTTTATGGTCTCCAAATGGAAAAAATAGTTTTGAGCAGTCAAGAAGAGGCAGAGATTACAGTGAATGCAACAAATTAGAGACTACATTCACACAAAGGCTATATATACTATAGTCAAACATACATACACACTTGCACAGTGAACATGTAGCCTACATAGCAAGATGTTGATAAAAAAAAAAACATAATCCTCCACCCCACCCCTCCCCCATGCCTATATTACATAATAGGCTAGCACATTGCCCGTTAACAGACAAACAATAAAATACAGTAATTAGCCTATATACACCCACATAACTTATAAACTCTCAGACACAGCAACAGAATGCTGACATGCATGTATCATTTGTTACCGAGTTTAACTTATCAGCCACATAGGGACAATGACAACAACAAAAAAGTGACAGAAAGGGACAAAGTGAGGGGAAGCAAGTTTCTGCAACATCTCAGAAATAATCCACTAAATATTAATCCACTTTAATAATATTCACAGATGGGCTAGCCAGGTTGAAAAAAAAAATGACAAACTGATTTTTTTTTGTCTGTACTGAAAATGGGTTCCGCAGAGTTTGCCTCCCTCTAGTGGCTAAATGCTCAAATTAGTCAACTCAGGAACCCAGTCAATTAATGTCATTCACATGAAAAAATTACGGTATAGTTTTAGAAACTTGAATAAAACTGTGTATGCCCCCACCACAGTAGCTATTTGTAGCCTACAGTTAATCACTAGATGGACTAGATCAGGGGTTTTCAGCGGTCAGAACATCCTCCAAGATCACATTGAAGTTAAAATGAACTTCACCTGACATTAACCACATAGCTAGATCTTTACATCATTAAACTGTAAATAAACTACTCATAATTGAGTTATCCTGCTCTGTATTAAGCTGTCAAAATGTTTTAATTTAAAGTGCATCATTACATCCATTTTACTGTAACAGTTGCAAAACTATGAAAATAGGTAAAATGTTATGTTAGATGTAAGGAACTAAAGGTCTGTTCAAGTCCTACACTCTATTCCAATCCACATACTTCTGTCAGTACACTTTAATGCAGTGCGCTAAGTGCACTGTGTTCTTACTCGCGTAGTGGGTGAATTTCGACAGGGTGGTGTCTTCCCAAATGGAACACTAACTCTGTGCACTTAACAGACATGAACAGTTTAATGTTATAACATGGTTGTATGTCAGTAAACTGTGCTTTCTCCTTCCAAGCCAAGATAGTGACCGTTGAGGGCGAGAAGTGTCCAGCGCTTCACACTCAACCTTTTGACCGTTATGAGTGCACCATCCGGGTACAAACAGCGCACTTCATCTTGTCGTAATTATCAGTGTGAACGCACCTATGCTCTCAAATTAGGTATCGGAAGTACAGAAGAACGCAAATTGGAACACAGTGCTAGTGACCAACCAAAGGATGTATGCCCTATTATTGACTAAATAGTATGTGTGTGTTTGTGTGTGTGTGTGTGTGTGTGTGTGTGTGTGTGTGTGTGTGTGTGTGTGTGTGTGTGTGTGTTTGTGTGTGTGTGTGTGTGTGTGGACAGTAATAATTGTGTGTAGTTGGGGATTCCCAACGTTTCTCAATAGTACTTCAAATATGACCTCAAATACAAGGCCAGTGTGTTAATGATTAAATGATCAAAAGTGAGGTGGATAAAAGGACAACAGAATACTGACAGGATGACTCTAAGCGAGACTGGAAGGGGAGACATGAAAATGAATCATCCTAGCACACACAAAACCACACATATACACACACACACACTCACCCACCCACACACACACACACACACACACACACACACACACATCCCAGCAAACACAAAACCATATCACACCACCACACTCCTAAGAAGAGGACACTGCTCTCATCACAAGGTTTTTATGTGTGTGTGTGTGTGTGTGTGTGTGTGTGTGTTGTTAGTGTGTGTGGATCTTTCGGTGTTTATCTGTGTCGGTCTTTGACTTTGTTTGTCTGTGTGTATGTGTCGTGTGTGTATGTTTTGGTGTGCATGTGTATGTGTGTGTTTGTGTTGCTTGTTTCTGTGTCTTTCTGTGTGTGCGTGTTTGTCTTTCTGTGTTTGTTTTGTAAGTGTGTGTGTGTGTGGGAAATTTAGAAAAAAGTAAATTTAAGTGAATTTAATGCACAACGTTTCAACCAACGTGGTCGAAACGTTGTGCAATAAATTCATTCGGGAGCAGCAGCAACAGTGTGCGGGTACTTTTTTCTTTATTTCACGGATCTACTTTACCCTGCACCTGTAAGTTGGATGTGCGCGCACCTTCTGCTACTTTGTGTGGGAAATTTCCAGTAATTAGCTGAATAACACTTTAGCTGTTAAATGTCTACTCGGGTTGTTCTGTACAACTGGCTATACTTAGACATTTAGACATTACAAGGACGATCTGAGTTATGGTTTTGGGTTGCTTTTGTCCATGACCTCTGAGGTCAACCTCCCTTAGGAAGTCAAAATAGTAACAGCTTTCCTTGTCCTGACAGCTCTTTTGTGATATGTGAATGTGAAAATTTGATTTGATGGATTCTGATTGGCTGTCAGCTTTCTATCGTTTTTAAAATCGCTCTGAAATTGATCCCTAACGATATCGTTCTTCATGTCGTTACAGTTATAGTTAACAGTATGTGTGGACGTCGTCATTCATATGAGCTAGAACAATATTTTTTTGCCGTTATCGTTATAGTTTTCGTTCTTGGTGTGAAAGACTTTGTCTACAGCAGACTTGTTGCTCTCATGCTCAATATGCTTGTGTGATTCATGAATAAAGCTTTGTACTCTGCCATACGGTCGGCTATACTTTTTGCCTCTTTCTGGATTAATACTTCATTTTTACCACGTGTTTTTCTGTGTGTGTGTGTGTGTGTGTGTGTGTGTCTTTCTGTGGTTGTTGTTTGTGTGTGTCTTTCTTTCTCTCTCTCTGTGTGTTTGTGTGTGTGTCTTTCTTTCTCTCTCTGTGTGTGTGTGTGTGTGTATGTGCGTGTGTGTGTGTGTGTTTCCTCCTTCAGATGCAGTGCTCTGTGCTTCTCCTTTTTGTTGGGCTGTTGCTGGATTACACCGCAGGTTCACCAGAGTCCAGTGACTTTCTCCAGACGACACTCACCGAAGCGGAACATGGTGAATACACAAAATGAGCCAGATGCATCAGAAGCATCATATTGACTAACCTTAGCAAGTTTCACACATGACCTCTGGAAAATTTCAGTACAATTCGGAACAGACTTCAAACAAAATGCTCAGATATGAACTTCATAGACAACATTGCATAAGTGGGAGTTACTCATATATGCAGTAAATACTCTATGTGGTTTAAGTAAGGTTTGGTGACAGGCTTGAACTTGCAGGGGGTTGGGTATGACGCACAATCCTGACTTCCATTTTCCCTCTCCACAGCCGTGGCGTCAGCGAAAGCGTACCTGGAGAGACTGTTTTCCCTCCGCCCCGTTCCCACCCGACCCACCTACGGAGACAACATCCACCTGAAGTGGGTGAGGTGGTCCGGCAGTCTGCCCAGGTGGGCCGTGAGTGTGTTCAATCACCGTGACAACCGCACGGACTACATCTGTGCGCCGATGCGGCGTTGCGAGTACGTGGCCGGTTACTACAACCCTTCCCTTGGCCCGCGCTGCTTTACTCCTTGCGACAAAAGTGACCCCAGCGTCGGAAACGAGTTTGACCTGCTGGTGAACGACCACCAGCTGGAGTTGCTGGAGTGGGTCACGGTGGAGTACTTTGGTTACGGAGAAGCCCCATCCAACGCCGTGTGTGTGAGCCTGAACTCGAAGAAAGACGGCTACATCTTCCGAGATGAGGACGGTATTGGCAGCTACATAGTGTTTGCTCCAAGGAGGCGTACGAGGCGCGCTCCCGAAGGTTTCATGGAAATGCTCACTGTGAACCAGGGCAGGTACACGGAGCATCTATTTGATCTTGAATACGACATGGAGCAGATGAAGATCCTCTCAGCAAAGAGGCTGCAGATCTCCAAAACTACAATTGCAAACAAAGGTGACTCTCTTAGGGACCAGCAGGTGGCGCTGACAGGGGAGACACAGCTCCATGGCACCTGGGAGACCATCTCCTCCAAACGCCTCGTCATCTCCACCTCCATTACGGCTCACATTCCCCACCTCAACTCCAGCTTCTTGTCCACTAACAGCACACCCAGAGGCATCATGGGTGACTCTGTGAGTGAGACGGTCTCTCACTCTGTGTCTGGGACTGTTCCCTTGCCGCCCTTCCCACGTACCTGTCAGGTGTGGATGAGGGGGATGCTGTACTCAGTCAGTGTCCCCTTCAACGCCACTCTGGAGAGGACCTATGAGAGCGGAGCTGTGCACATGGCCACTGTGCCTGGCATCTTCATGGGCACCCAGGTGGGCAGCGTAGACATGGTGGTCGACTCCTGCGTCATTGATGATCATTTGATATGATGATATGCCAGTCTCTTAGAGCCGTCTCTGTGTGTGTGTGTCTGAGAGTGTTTGTATGACAGAGAGTGTGGGTGTATGTGTGAGAGATAGTGGGTGTATGAAAGTGTGAACACAGCCATTTCCAAAAAAAAAAAAGTTAATATTAAAACAAAAAAACTGAATGTATACAGATAATAATCTCTGTTTTGTTATTAGAATTTCATGTGATTGCAAACATTACTTGACCATGGAGACCTAAGATTTGTTAAAAAAAAAAGGCTCAATTTGTAAACAAAATATTGAAATGTGCTTCAGTTAGTAGTACTGCATTCATGGAAATAGCTCAAATAATTATTCTATCTGTGTAGTTTTAACCCTTTCATGCCACATAACCTCATATGGGCAGTATCGATAGATGCATTGCAATGTTGCAACTGTATTTACAATTTTGTATTCCAAACATCATCAATCCAAGATGGCTGACAAGCTATGTACAAAACGCTTCAGGTATATTTGTGAAAAGCTTTTATTCCAGTTGGCCAATTTAGATTAAAAACATATTAGCATGTCTGCACTGAACATGTTTGTGTTTTTCAAATTAAAATTTAGAGTAAGATGCCGTTTTTACACAACAAAAACAACTGTTCTATCTGTTCTATTTGTTAAAAATGATTTGAATCAGCATATATTACGATTGACGTTTAACAAACATCACCATAAATTATCATACAAAATTATCCTTTACACCAATGAATGAAATTGTATATTGCCTTTCACACAAGGAATGCATAAGTGAAGTAAGAATGTGCTAGAATGTCTATGGGCCTAAATTGGTCTGTATCAGCAGTGAATGATTTCTCACATGTACAACATTGTAACAAGGCTTCCGCATACATCTTACTACAGTCATACAAATCTCATTGTTTTACCACTTTATCTAATAATTGAGCATACAATAACATAAAACAAATGCATAAAATAGTTATATGTCAGTGGTGGCTCATATCCCATTTTACCCCTGTGTTGCATGGTGTCCACATACATGCACAGTTCCAAAACACCTCCACACCACCAAAAATGGATGGCACCCTATTGCTGGCCCAGGTAACACAACATATTACACACACATTAACATGCATTCATTGCTAAACACGTTACAATAGGCCTACTGTTTGAGTAAAGTTTGAGAAAATGAAACACAATATCATCCCCATTCCTCTGTAGTCCCTATCCAGAGGTGGAAAAAGTACTAAAATATTGTACTCAAGTAGAAGTACCAATACTTTGATGAAATATTAGTGCTTTCTGCCAGCTCAGGGCCCGAGACCCGAAAATTCAACACAGTGGCTTTGTCCGGCTATCCCGACATTTAAAAGATTCCTTTGATACCAGTGGAGCAAAGGCTCTGATGGAGCACAGCTGGTAAGCCCCAGTGGCCTAATGGATAAGGCACTGGCCTCCTAAGCCAGGGATTGTGGGTTCGAGTCCCATCTGGGGTGAGGCGGAGCAGAGTGGCGCAGCGGAAGCGTGCTGGGCCCATAACCCAGAGGTCGATGGATCGAAACCATCCTCTGCTAGGCTAACCCTTTAGGTGCCACGATAGTAGAACCGCACACATTTTGCCTTTCACAACCCACAGCCTGACACGGGAATGAAAACTACGACCGGCAGGCTTTCACTGGGGAACGTGCAGCCATTTCCGTATCCGACTACGCACCTCCTTTGACTTGTCCTGATCATCTCATCTGCATTTTCTCAAATCTGCCTTGCAATCCAATCAAACTGCAAGGAGAGCACTGGAGCTAATGGAAATGAGCAGGCAATCAGAACTGAGGCAGAGCAGAGTGGCGCAGCGGAAGCGTGCTGGGCCCATAACCCAGAGGTTGATGGATCGAAACCATCCTCTGCTAGGCCGAGTTTTTAGATGCCTCTCCTGCGCGTTGACGCGCGCCATTTCCCTCAGAGTCTGGGCCAGCGCTGACAACGGCGAGTGGATTTATTTTGTATTTAATATGCCCTTTAAGAAGCTTTAGTCTTTAGGGAGAAAATATACTAAAGACTAAAGTATAGTAAATACTAATCAAGATTCATCTATGAATACATTTCAACATGAGATTAGTTTTTTTTTAATCGACAGCCCTAATTTTTAACATAGCCTAACTGAAAATGAGTAGGTCTACCCTTTTTATCAAAACATGTAGGCCTAGATGCTGGCCGGGAAGCATTAGCTTAGAGTAAGGCACATCAACATTCAGTTGTCTGTTTTAAGAGCTTTAACAATTTTTCAGAGGAAACACCAATGTCCAAATCAGATTAGCCTTTATGGTCTCCAAATGGAAAAAATAGTTTTGAGCAGTCAAGAAGAGGCAGAGATTACAGTGAATGCAACAAATTAGAGACTACATTCACACAAAGGCTATATATACTATAGTCAAACATACATACACACTTGCACAGTGAACATGTAGCCTACATAGCAAGATGTTGATAAAAAAAAAACATAATCCTCCACCCCACCCCTCCCCCATGCCTATATTACATAATAGGCTAGCACATTGCCCGTTAACAGACAAACAATAAAATACAGTAATTAGCCTATATACACCCACATAACTTATAAACTCTCAGACACAGCAACAGAATGCTGACATGCATGTATCATTTGTTACCGAGTTTAACTTATCAGCCACATAGGGACAATGACAACAACAAAAAAGTGACAGAAAGGGACAAAGTGAGGGGAAGCAAGTTTCTGCAACATCTCAGAAATAATCCACTAAATATTAATCCACTTTAATAATCACAGATGGGCTAGCCAGGTTGAAAAAAAAAATGACAAACTGATTTTTTTTTGTCTGTACTGAAAATGGGTTCCGCAGAGTTTGCCTCCCTCTAGTGGCTAAATGCTCAAATTAGTCAACTCAGGAACCCAGTCAATTAATGTCATTCACATGAAAAAATTACGGTATAGTTTTAGAAACTTGAATAAAACTGTGTATGCCCCCACCACAGTAGCTATTTGTAGCCTACAGTTAATCACTAGATGGACTAGATCAGGGGTTTTCAGCGGTCAGAACATCCTCCAAGATCACATTGAAGTTAAAATGAACTTCACCTGACATTAACCACATAGCTAGATCTTTACATCATTAAACTGTAAATAAACTACTCATAATTGAGTTATCCTGCTCTGTATTAAGCTGTCAAAATGTTTTAATTTAAAGTGCATCATTACATCCATTTTACTGTAACAGTTGCAAAACTATGAAAATAGGTAAAATGTTATGTTAGATGTAAGGAACTAAAGGTCTGTTCAAGTCCTACACTCTATTCCAATCCACATACTTCTGTCAGTACACTTTAATGCAGTGCGCTAAGTGCACTGTGTTCTTACTCGCGTAGTGGGTGAATTTCGACAGGGTGGTGTCTTCCCAAATGGAACACTAACTCTGTGCACTTAACAGACATGAACAGTTTAATGTTATAACATGGTTGTATGTCAGTAAACTGTGCTTTCTCCTTCCAAGCCAAGATAGTGACCGTTGAGGGCGAGAAGTGTCCAGCGCTTCACACTCAACCTTTTGACCGTTATGAGTGCACCATCCGGGTACAAACAGCGCACTTCATCTTGTCGTAATTATCAGTGTGAACGCACCTATGCTCTCAAATTAGGTATCGGAAGTACAGAAGAACGCAAATTGGAACACAGTGCTAGTGACCAACCAAAGGATGTATGCCCTATTATTGACTAAATAGTATGTGTGTGTTTGTGTGTGTGTGTGTGTGTGTGTGTGTGTGTGTGTCTGTGTGTGTGTGTGTGTGTGTGTGTGTGTGTGTGTGTGTGTGTTTGTGTGTGTGTGTGTGTGTGTGTGGACAGTAATAATTGTGTGTAGTTGGGGATTCCCAATGTTTCTCAATAGTACTTCAAATATGACCTCAAATACAAGGCCAGTGTGTTAATGATTAAATGATCAAAAGTGAGGTGGATAAAAGGACAACAGAATACTGACAGGATGACTTTAAGCGAGACTGGAAGGGGAGACATGAAAATGAATCATCCTAGCACACACAAAACCACACATATACACACACACACACTCACCCACCCACACACACACACACACACACACACACACACACACATCCCAGCAAACACAAAACCATATCACACCACCACACTCCTAAGAAGAGGACACTGCTCTCATCACAAGGTTTTTATGTGTGTGTGTGTGTGTGTGTGTGTGTGTGTGTTGTTAGTGTGTGTGGATCTTTCGGTGTTTATCTGTGTCGGTCTTTGACTTTGTTTGTCTGTGTGTATGTGTCGTGTGTGTATGTTTTGGTGTGCATGTGTATGTGTGTGTTTGTGTTGCTTGTTTCTGTGTCTTTCTGTGTGTGCGTGTTTGTCTTTCTGTGTTTGTTTTGTAAGTGTGTGTGTGTGTGGGAAATTTAGAAAAAAGTAAATTTAAGTGAATTTAATGCACAACGTTTCAACCAACGTGGTCGAAACGTTGTGCAATAAATTCATTCGGGAGCAGCAGCAACAGTGTGCGGGTACTTTTTTCTTTATTTCACGGATCTACTTTACCCTGCACCTGTAAGTTGGATGTGCGCGCACCTTCTGCTACTTTGTGTGGGAAATTTCCAGTAATTAGCTGAATAACACTTTAGCTGTTAAATGTCTACTCGGGTTGTTCTGTACAACTGGCTATACTTAGACATTTAGACATTACAAGGACGATCTGAGTTATGGTTTTGGGTTGCTTTTGTCCATGACCTCTGAGGTCAACCTCCCTTAGGAAGTCAAAATAGTAACAGCTTTCCTTGTCCTGACAGCTCTTTTGTGATATGTGAATGTGAAAATTTGATTTGATGGATTCTGATTGGCTGTCAGCTTTCTATCGTTTTTAAAATCGCTCTGAAATTGATCCCTAACGATATCGTTCTTCATGTCGTTACAGTTATAGTTAACAGTATGTGTGGACGTCGTCATTCATATGAGCTAGAACAATATTTTTTTGCCGTTATCGTTAAAGTTTTCGTTCTTGGTGTGAAAGACTTTGTCTACAGCAGACTTGTTGCTCTCATGCTCAATATGCTTGTGTGATTCATGAATAAAGCTTTGTACTCTGCCATACGGTCGGCTATACTTTTTGCCTCTTTCTGGATTAATACTTCATTTTTACCACGTGTTTTTCTGTGTGTGTGTGTGTGTGTGTGTGTGTGTGTCTTTCTGTGGTTGTTGTTTGTGTGTGTCTTTCTTTCTCTCTCTCTGTGTGTTTGTGTGTGTGTCTTTCTTTCTCTCTCTGTGTGTGTGTGTGTGTGTATGTGCGTGTGTGTGTGTGTGTTTCCTCCTTCAGATGCAGTGCTCTGTGCTTCTCCTTTTTGTTGGGCTGTTGCTGGATTACACCGCAGGTTCACCAGAGTCCAGTGACTTTCTCCAGACGACACTCACCGAAGCGGAACATGGTGAATACACAAAATGAGCCAGATGCATCAGAAGCATCATATTGACTAACCTTAGCAAGTTTCACACATGACCTCTGGAAAATTTCAGTACAATTCGGAACAGACTTCAAACAAAATGCTCAGATATGAACTTCATAGACAACATTGCATAAGTGGGAGTTACTCATATATGCAGTAAATACTCTATGTGGTTTAAGTAAGGTTTGGTGACAGGCTTGAACTTGCAGGGGGTTGGGTATGACGCACAATCCTGACTTCCATTTTCCCTCTCCACAGCCGTGGCGTCAGCGAAAGCGTACCTGGAGAGACTGTTTTTCCTCCGCCCCGTTCCCACCCGACCCACCTACGGAGACAACATCCACCTGAAGTGGGTGAGGTGGTCCGGCAGTCTGCCCAGGTGGGCCGTGAGTGTGTTCAATCACCGTGACAACCGCACGGACTACATCTGTGCGCCGATGCGGCGTTGCGAGTACGTGGCCGGTTACTACAACCCTTCCCTTGGCCCGCGCTGCTTTACTCCTTGCGACAAAAGTGACCCCAGCGTCGGAAACGAGTTTGACCTGCTGGTGAACGACCACCAGCTGGAGTTGCTGGAGTGGGTCACGGTGGAGTACTTTGGTTACGGAGAAGCCCCATCCAACGCCGTGTGTGTGAGCCTGAACTCGAAGAAAGACGGCTACATCTTCCGAGATGAGGACGGTATTGGCAGCTACATAGTGTTTGCTCCAAGGAGGCGTACGAGGCGCGCTCCCGAAGGTTTCATGGAAATGCTCACTGTGAACCAGGGCAGGTACACGGAGCATCTATTTGATGTTGAATACGACATGGAGCAGATGAAGATCCTCTCAGCAAAGAGGCTGCAGATCTCCAAAACTACAATTGCAAACAAAGGTGACTCTCTTAGGGACCAGCAGGTGGCGCTGACAGGGGAGACACAGCTCCATGGCACCTGGGAGACCATCTCCTCCAAACGCCTCGTCATCTCCACCTCCATTACGGCTCACATTCCCCACCTCAACTCCAGCTTCTTGTCCACTAACAGCACACCCAGAGGCATCATGGGTGACTCTGTGAGTGAGACGGTCTCTCACTCTGTGTCTGGGACTGTTCCCTTGCCGCCCTTCCCACGTACCTGTCAGGTGTGGATGAGGGGGATGCTGTACTCAGTCAGTGTCCCCTTCAACGCCACTCTGGAGAGGACCTATGAGAGCGGAGCTGTGCACATGGCCACTGTGCCTGGCATCTTCATGGGCACCCAGGTGGGCAGCGTGGACATGGTGGTCGACTCCTGCGTCATTGATGATCATTTGATATGATGATATGCCAGTCTCTTAGAGCCGTCTCTGTGTGTGTGTGTCTGAGAGTGTTTGTATGACAGAGAGTGTGGGTGTATGTGTGAGAGATAGTGGGTGTATGAAAGTGTGAACACAGCCATTTCCAAAAAAAAAAAGAAGTTAATATTAAAACAAAAAAACTGAATGTATACAGATAATAATCTCTGTTTTGTTATTAGAATTTCATGTGATTGCAAACATTACTTGACCATGGAGACCTAAGATTTGTTAAAAAAAAAGGCTCAATTTGTAAACAAAATATTGAAATGTGCTTCAGTTAGTAGTACTGCATTCATGGAAATAGCTCAAATAATTATTCTATCTGTGTAGTTTTAACCCTTTCATGCCACATAACCTCATATGGGCAGTATCGATAGATGCATTGCAATGTTGCAACTGTATTTACAATTTTGTATTCCAAACATCAATCCAAGATGGCTGACAAGCTATGTACAAAACGCTTCAGGTATATTTGTGAAAAGCTTTTATTCCAGTTGGCCAATTTAGATTAAAAACATATTAGCATGTCTGCACTGAACATGTTTGTGTTTTTCAAATTAAAATTTAGAGTAAGATGCCGTTTTTACACAACAAAAACAACTGTTCTATCTGTTCTATTTGTTAAAAATGATTTGAATCAGCATATATTACGATTGACGTTTAACAAACATCACCATAAATTATCATACAAAATTATCCTTTACACCAATGAATGAAATTGTATATTGCCTTTCACACAAGGAATGCATAAGTGAAGTAAGAATGTGCTAGAATGTCTATGGGCCTAAATTGGTCTGTATCAGCAGTGAATGATTTCTCACATGTACAACATTGTAACAAGGCTTCCGCATACATCTTACTACAGTCATACAAATATCATTGTTTTACCACTTTATCTAATAATTGAGCATACAATAACATAAAACAAATGCATGAAATAGTTATATGTCAGTGGTGGCTCATATCCCATTTTACCCCTGTGTTGCATGGTGTCCACATACATGCACAGTTCCAAAACACCTCCACACCACCAAAAATGGATGGCACCCTATTGCTGGCCCAGGTAACACAACATATTACACACACATTAACATGCATTCATTCCTAAACACGTTACAATAGGCCTACTGTTTGAGGCCAGGGATTGTGGGTTCAAGTCCCATCTGGGGTGAGGCGGAGCAGAGTGGCGCAGCGGAAGCGTGCTGGGCCCATAACCCAGAGGTCGATGGATCGAAACCATCCTCTGCTAGGCTAACCCTTTAGGTGCCACGATAGTAGAGCCGCACACATTTTGCCTTTCACAACCCACAGCCTGACACGAGAATGAAAACTACGACCGGCAGGCTTTCACTGGGGAACGTGCAGCCATTTCCGTATCCGACTACGCACCTCCTTTGACTTGTCCTGATCATCTCATCTGCATTTTCTCAAATCTGCCTTGCAATCCAATCAAACTGCAAGGACAGCACTGGAGCTAATGGAAATGAGCAGGCAATCAGAACTGAGGCAGAGCAGAGTGGCGCAGCGGAAGCGTGCTGGGCCCATAACCCAGAGGTCGATGGATCGAAACCATCCTCTGCTAGGCCCAGTTTTTAGATGCCTCTCCTGCGCGTTGACGCGCGCCATTTCCCTCAGAGTCTGGGCCAGCGCTGACAACGGCGAGTGGAGGGGGCTTCGGAGTGGGGAACCTGTAGCCACTTCCACCTTTATATACACGTTCACTTGACTTAGTCTTGATCTTCCCGTCACTTTACACTGTCGTGTAAAATGCAAACACCTCTTCAAACAATGTTCTGACATGGAAACATTTCAAATCAGGAAATATAGCCATGCTCACCTGCCACAGTCAGTCTGGAGTGCTTTCTGCCAGCTCAGGGCCCGAGACCCGAAAATTCAACACAGTGGCTTTGTCCGGCTATCCCGACATTTAAAACATTCCTTTGATACCAGTGGAGCAAAGGCTCTGATGGAGGGCAGCTGGTAAGCCCCAGTGGCCTAATGGATAAGGCACTGGCCTCCTAAGCCAGGGATTGTGGGTTCGAGTCCCATCTGGGGTGAGGCGGAGCAGAGTGGCGCAGCGGAAGCGTGCTGGGCCCATAATCCAGAGGTCGATGGATCGAAACCATCCTCTGCTAGGCTAACCCTTTAGGAGC
The DNA here is from genome assembly GCF_046254945.1 of Alosa pseudoharengus. Taxonomy (NCBI): domain Eukaryota; kingdom Metazoa; phylum Chordata; class Actinopteri; order Clupeiformes; family Clupeidae; genus Alosa; species Alosa pseudoharengus. The sequence goes on from NW_027468685.1 coordinate 10,039,407, forward strand.
CACGATAGTAGAGCCGCACACATTTTGCCTTTCACAACCCACAGCCTGACACGGGAATGAAAACTACGACCGGCAGGCTTTCACTGGGGAACGTGCAGCCATTTCCGTATCCGACTACGCACCTCCTTTGACTTGTCCTGATCATCTCATCTGCATTTTCTCAAATCTGCCATGCAATCCAATCAAACTGCAAGGAGAGCACTGGAGCTAATGGAAATGAGCGGGCAATCAGAACTGAGGCAGAGCAGAGTGGCGCAGCGGAAGCGTGCTGGGCCCATAACCCAGAGGTCGATGGATCGAAACCATCCTCTGCTAGGCCCAGTTTTTAGATGCCTCTCCTGCACGTTGACGCGCGCCATTTCCCTCAGAGTCTGGGCCAGCGCTGACAACGGCGAGTGGAGGGGGCTTCTGAGTGGGGAACCTGTAGCCACTTCCACGTTTATATACACGTTCACTTGACTTAGTCTTGATCTTCCCGTCACTTTATACTGTCGTGTAAAATGCAAACACCTCTTCAAACAATCTTCTGACATGGAAACATTTCAAATCAGGAAATATAGCCATGCTCACCTGCCACAGTCAGTCTGGAGTGCTTTCTGCCAGCTCAGGGCCCGAGACCCGAAAATTCAACACAGTGGCTTTGTCCGGCTATCCCGACATTTAAAACATTCCTTTGATACCAGTGGAGCAAAGGCTCTGATGGAGTGCAGCTGGTAAGCCCCAGTGGCCTAATGGATAAGGCACTGGCCTCCTAAGCCAGGGATTGTGGGTTCGAGTCCCATCTGGGGTGAGGCGGAGCAGAGTGGCGCAGCGGAAGCGTGCTGGGCCCATAATCCAGAGGTCGATGGATCGAAACCATCCTCTGCTAGGCTAACCCTTTAGGAGCCACGATAGTAGAGCCGCACACATTTTGCCTTTCACAACCCACAGCCTGACACGGGAATGAAAACTACGACCGGCAGGCTTTCACTGGGGAACGTGCAGCCATTTCCGTATCCGACTACGCACCTCCTTTGACTTGTCCTGATCATCTCATCTGCATTTTCTCAAATCTGCCATGCAATCCAATCAAACTGCAAGGAGAGCACTGGAGCTAATGGAAATGAGCGGGCAATCAGAACTGAGGCAGAGCAGAGTGGCGCAGCGGAAGCGTGCTGGGCCCATAACCCAGAGGTCGATGGATCGAAACCATCCTCTGCTAGGCCCAGTTTTTAGATGCCTCTCCTGCACGTTGACGCGCGCCATTTCCCTCAGAGTCTGGGCCAGCGCTGACAACGGCGAGTGGAGGGGGCTTCTGAGTGGGGAACCTGTAGCCACTTCCACGTTTATATACACGTTCACTTGACTTAGTCTTGATCTTCCCGTCACTTTATACTGTCGTGTAAAATGCAAACACCTCTTCAAACAATCTTCTGACATGGAAACATTTCAAATCAGGAAATATAGCCATGCTCACCTGCCACAGTCAGTCTGGAGTGCTTTCTGCCAGCTCAGGGCCCGAGACCCGAAAATTCAACACAGTGGCTTTGTCCGGCTATCCCGACATTTAAAACATTCCTTTGATACCAGTGGAGCAAAGGCTCTGATGGAGTGCAGCTGGTAAGCCCCAGTGGCCTAATGGATAAGGCACTGGCCTCCTAAGCCAGGGATTGTGGGTTCGAGTCCCATCTGGGGTGAGGCGGAGCAGAGTGGCGCAGCGGAAGCGTGCTGGGCCCATAATCCAGAGGTCGATGGATCGAAACCATCCTCTGCTAGGCTAACCCTTTAGGAGCCACGATAGTAGAGCCGCACACATTTTGCCTTTCACAACCCACAGCCTGACACGGGAATGAAAACTACGACCGGCAGGCTTTCACTGGGGAACGTGCAGCCATTTCCGTATCCGACTACGCACCTCCTTTGACTTGTCCTGATCATCTCATCTGCATTTTCTCAAATCTGCCATGCAATCCAATCAAACTGCAAGGAGAGCACTGGAGCTAATGGAAATGAGCGGGCAATCAGAACTGAGGCAGAGCAGAGTGGCGCAGCGGAAGCGTGCTGGGCCCATAACCCAGAGGTCGATGGATCGAAACCATCCTCTGCTAGGCCCAGTTTTTAGATGCCTCTCCTGCACGTTGACGCGCGCCATTTCCCTCAGAGTCTGGGCCAGCGCTGACAACGGCGAGTGGAGGGGGCTTCTGAGTGGGGAACCTGTAGCCACTTCCACGTTTATATACACGTTCACTTGACTTAGTCTTGATCGATCTTCCCGTCACTTTATACTGTCGTGTAAAATGCAAACACCTCTTCAAACAATCTTCTGACATGGAAACATTTCAAATCAGGAAATATAGCCATGCTCACCTGCCACAGTCAGTCTGGAGTGCTTTCTGCCAGCTCAGGGCCCGAGACCCGAAAATTCAACACAGTGGCTTTGTCCGGCTATCCCGACATTTAAAACATTCCTTTGATACCAGTGGAGCAAAGGCTCTGATGGAGTGCAGCTGGTAAGCCCCAGTGGCCTAATGGATAAGGCACTGGCCTCCTAAGCCAGGGATTGAGGGTTCGAGTCCCATCTGGGGTGAGGCAGAGCAGAGTGGCGCAGCGGAAGCGTGCTGGGCCCATAACCCAGAGGTCGATGGATCGAAACCATCCTCTGCTAGGCCCAGTTTTTAGATGCCTCTCCTGCGCGTTGACGCGCGCCATTTCAGCAAACAGATAGGAGACGGACGGCAAATTACATTATGTCATAACGATTATGATGAACTGAACACCATTACTATAACATCTTTGTAGTTCAATGTATTGCTGTTTGGGGTCTGATAGTCTGAAGATACCAGTGGTGTTGTTAGATGAAATGGGTCATGATCGCAAATGTAAAGTTATTAAAACTGGTGGTAACAGCAAGTGGAGATAACGTTAGGTTGTAACGTTAGGCTACTGTAATTAACATTATGGTAAATGAACACCCATAAATATTTCTAGACTAATATTGCAAAGCGATTTGGTTACTTTATTTGTCTTGCTTTTATCAGTTGTAACATAGTCAAAACGTTAAGAATGTCATATCAGAACATGAAATAATAACTTAGCTGCCACACTTAGAAGCTAGCTATTCTAGCTAACGTTTATCGTAGCTCATGCTAGGGCTAATGTAACTCGTCAGTTTGTATTTTGCCCAGTGAATAAACTTACTTCTTAGGCCTACATGTATTAAGTTAAAGAATTGAAAGAAATAGGAAATAAAAAAACTTGAATGGTATTATCTGTTTACATTCAGATCTTGCCAAAGACTTTGCCTAAGTGCTATCTGCCGTCCTGTTCAGAGTCTATGGTTGCTATAGCAACCGCTGCTGTGCTTCATACACTGAGGAGATAAGCATGCAATTGTGGTTGAAATACTCCCGAAACACAAAGAAAACAAACCAAAATATATCTATGCAAGAACATGGGATGTTGTTGTATTCCAAACAATAAGCCAACAGTCGTGGAAGGGCATTACTACGGTTAAATCTCACTATAATCTCCTAGCTGTGCGATATGTCCCATTGCAACCCATTGATTTGATTCGTGTTCTTGCCGTCCACTAGGCTATTTTGCTGTGGCGCGAACAAAAAGTGACGTCACTTGCAAGGGGTCAATAGGCCTACAAACCATAATGCCTAAGAAACGCTTAATAAACTGTGCATGTTGAACAGATATGCCTTTAGACCCCTCTTGAAAGACCCAAAACTATCACAGGAATAGGGAGCACTGGGCAACTAATTCCACCAACAAGGAACCACTGAGGAAGAGTCTTGAATTTGACCTAGCGTTTGCATTGACCCTGCATGGTCGACACTTTAGAAATTAATATTTTAAAACCAAATGAATGTGTCATTATTATCATTTAATTAATATAAAAGTGTTTTACTTCGTCACAAATATACACCCTTTGCAGTGGCAGATGCTGGTCTTTGGAATAGGCGAAGCTCTGATAAAAAGGGAGATGAACTAGGTCTTTTGTTTCCATAATATTTTAGAGGAGGCGGAGCCTACAAAGGGTACAAACTACCCTTTGTAGTTACTCATTCATTTGGTGATTTATTTTGTATTTAATATGCCCTTTAAGAAGCTTTAGTCTTTAGGGAGAAAATATACTAAAGACTAAAGTATAGTAAATACTAATCAAGATTCATCTATGAATACATTTCAACATGAGATTAGTTTTTTTTTAATCGACAGCCCTAATTTTTAACATAGCCTAACTGAAAATGAGTAGGTCTACCCTTTTTATCAAAACATGTAGGCCTAGATGCTGGCCGGGAAGCATTAGCTTAGAGTAAGGCACATCAACATTCAGTTGTCTGTTTTAAGAGCTTTAACAATTTTTCAGAGGAAACACCAATGTCCAAATCAGATTAGCCTTTATGGTCTCCAAATGGAAAAAATAGTTTTGAGCAGTCAAGAAGAGGCAGAGATTACAGTGAATGCAACAAATTAGAGACTACATTCACACAAAGGCTATATATACTATAGTCAAACATACATACACACTTGCACAGTGAACATGTAGCCTACATAGCAAGATGTTGATAAAAAAAAAAACATAATCCTCCACCCCACCCCTCCCCCATGCCTATATTACATAATAGGCTAGCACATTGCCCGTTAACAGACAAACAATAAAATACAGTAATTAGCCTATATACACCCACATAACTTATAAACTCTCAGACACAGCAACAGAATGCTGACATGCATGTATCATTTGTTACCGAGTTTAACTTATCAGCCACATAGGGACAATGACAACAACAAAAAAGTGACAGAAAGGGACAAAGTGAGGGGAAGCAAGTTTCTGCAACATCTCAGAAATAATCCACTAAATATTAATCCACTTTAATAATATTCACAGATGGGCTAGCCAGGTTGAAAAAAAAAATGACAAACTGATTTTTTTTTGTCTGTACTGAAAATGGGTTCCGCAGAGTTTGCCTCCCTCTAGTGGCTAAATGCTCAAATTAGTCAACTCAGGAACCCAGTCAATTAATGTCATTCACATGAAAAAATTACGGTATAGTTTTAGAAACTTGAATAAAACTGTGTATGCCCCCACCACAGTAGCTATTTGTAGCCTACAGTTAATCACTAGATGGACTAGATCAGGGGTTTTCAGCGGTCAGAACATCCTCCAAGATCACATTGAAGTTAAAATGAACTTCACCTGACATTAACCACATAGCTAGATCTTTACATCATTAAACTGTAAATAAACTACTCATAATTGAGTTATCCTGCTCTGTATTAAGCTGTCAAAATGTTTTAATTTAAAGTGCATCATTACATCCATTTTACTGTAACAGTTGCAAAACTATGAAAATAGGTAAAATGTTATGTTAGATGTAAGGAACTAAAGGTCTGTTCAAGTCCTACACTCTATTCCAATCCACATACTTCTGTCAGTACACTTTAATGCAGTGCGCTAAGTGCACTGTGTTCTTACTCGCGTAGTGGGTGAATTTCGACAGGGTGGTGTCTTCCCAAATGGAACACTAACTCTGTGCACTTAACAGACATGAACAGTTTAATGTTATAACATGGTTGTATGTCAGTAAACTGTGCTTTCTCCTTCCAAGCCAAGATAGTGACCGTTGAGGGCGAGAAGTGTCCAGCGCTTCACACTCAACCTTTTGACCGTTATGAGTGCACCATCCGGGTACAAACAGCGCACTTCATCTTGTCGTAATTATCAGTGTGAACGCACCTATGCTCTCAAATTAGGTATCGGAAGTACAGAAGAACGCAAATTGGAACACAGTGCTAGTGACCAACCAAAGGATGTATGCCCTATTATTGACTAAATAGTATGTGTGTGTTTGTGTGTGTGTGTGTGTGTGTGTGTGTGTGTGTGTGTGTGTGTGTGTGTGTGTGTGTTTGTGTGTGTGTGTGTGTGTGTGGACAGTAATAATTGTGTGTAGTTGGGGATTCCCAACGTTTCTCAATAGTACTTCAAATATGACCTCAAATACAAGGCCAGTGTGTTAATGATTAAATGATCAAAAGTGAGGTGGATAAAAGGACAACAGAATACTGACAGGATGACTCTAAGCGAGACTGGAAGGGGAGACATGAAAATGAATCATCCTAGCACACACAAAACCACACACATACACACACACACTCACCCACCCACACACACACACACACACACACACACACACACACACACACATCCCAGCAAACACAAAACCATATCACACCACCACACTCCTAAGAAGAGGACACTGCTCTCATCACAAGGTTTTTATGTGTGTGTGTGTGTGTGTGTGTGTGTGTGTGTTGTTAGTGTGTGTGGATCTTTCGGTGTTTATCTGTGTCGGTCTTTGACTTTGTTTGTCTGTGTGTATGTGTCGTGTGTGTATGTTTTGGTGTGCATGTGTATGTGTGTGTTTGTGTTGCTTGTTTCTGTGTCTTTCTGTGTGTGCGTGTTTGTCTTTCTGTGTTTGTTTTGTAAGTGTGTGTGTGTGTGGGAAATTTAGAAAAAAGTAAATTTAAGTGAATTTAATGCACAACGTTTCAACCAACGTGGTCGAAACGTTGTGCAATAAATTCATTCGGGAGCAGCAGCAACAGTGTGCGGGTACTTTTTTCTTTATTTCACGGATCTACTTTACCCTGCACCTGTAAGTTGGATGTGCGCGCACCTTCTGCTACTTTGTGTGGGAAATTTCCAGTAATTAGCTGAATAACACTTTAGCTGTTAAATGTCTACTCGGGTTGTTCTGTACAACTGGCTATACTTAGACATTTAGACATTACAAGGACGATCTGAGTTATGGTTTTGGGTTGCTTTTGTCCATGACCTCTGAGGTCAACCTCCCTTAGGAAGTCAAAATAGTAACAGCTTTCCTTGTCCTGACAGCTCTTTTGTGATATGTGAATGTGAAAATTTGATTTGATGGATTCTGATTGGCTGTCAGCTTTCTATCGTTTTTAAAATCGCTCTGAAATTGATCCCTAACGATATCGTTCTTCATGTCGTTACAGTTATAGTTAACAGTATGTGTGGACGTCGTCATTCATATGAGCTAGAACAATATTTTTTTGCCGTTATCGTTATAGTTTTCGTTCTTGGTGTGAAAGACTTTGTCTACAGCAGACTTGTTGCTCTCATGCTCAATATGCTTGTGTGATTCATGAATAAAGCTTTGTACTCTGCCATACGGTCGGCTATACTTTTTGCCTCTTTCTGGATTAATACTTCATTTTTACCACGTGTTTTTCTGTGTGTGTGTGTGTGTGTGTGTCTTTCTGTGGTTGTTGTTTGTGTGTGTCTTTCTTTCTCTCTCTCTGTGTGTTTGTGTGTGTGTCTTTCTTTCTCTCTCTGTGTGTGTGTGTGTGTGTATGTGCGTGTGTGAGTGTGTGTTTCCTCCTTCAGATGCAGTGCTCTGTGCTTCTCCTTTTTGTTGGGCTGTTGCTGGATTACACCGCAGGTTCACCAGAGTCCAGTGACTTTCTCCAGACGACACTCACCGAAGCGGAACATGGTGAATACACAAAATGAGCCAGATGCATCAGAAGCATCATATTGACTAACCTTAGCAAGTTTCACACATGACCTCTGGAAAATTTCAGTACAATTCGGAACAGACTTCAAACAAAATGCTCAGATATGAACTTCATAGACAACATTGCATAAGTGGGAGTTACTCATATATGCAGTAAATACTCTATGTGGTTGAAGTAAGGTTTGGTGACAGGCTCGAACTTGCAGGGTGTTGGGTATGACGCACAATCCTGACTTCCATTTTCCCTCTCCACAGCCGTGGCGTCAGCGAAAGCGTACCTGGAGAGACTGTTTTCCCTCCGCCCCGTTCCCACCCGACCCACCTACGGAGACAACATCCACCTGAAGTGGGTGAGGTGGTCCGGCAGTCTGCCCAGGTGGGCCGTGAGTGTGTTCAATCACCGTGACAACCGCACGGACTACATCTGTGCGCCGATGCGGCGTTGCGAATACGTGGCCGGTTACTACAACCCTTCCCTTGGCCCGCGCTGCTTTACTCCTTGCGACAAAAGTGACCCCAGCGTCGGAAACGAGTTTGACCTGCTGGTGAACGACCACCAGCTGGAGTTGCTGGAGTGGGTCACGGTGGAGTACTTTGGTTACGGAGAAGCCCCATCCAACGCCGTGTGTGTGAGCCTGAACTCGAAGAAAGACGGCTACATCTTCCGAGATGAGGACGGTATTGGCAGCTACATAGTGTTTGCTCCAAGGAGGCGTACGAGGCGCGCTCCCGAAGGTTTCATGGAAATGCTCACTGTGAACCAGGGCAGGTACACGGAGCATCTATTTGATGTTGAATACGACATGGAGCAGATGAAGATCCTCTCAGCAAAGAGGCTGCAGATCTCCAAAACTACAATTGCAAACAAAGGTGACTCTCTTAGGGACCAGCAGGTGGCGCTGACAGGGGAGACACAGCTCCATGGCACCTGGGAGACCATCTCCTCCAAACGCCTCGTCATCTCCACCTCCATTACGGCTCACATTCCCCACCTCAACTCCAGCTTCTTGTCCACTAACAGCACACCCAGAGGCATCATGGGTGACTCTGTGAGTGAGACGGTCTCTCACTCTGTGTCTGGGACTGTTCCCTTGCCGCCCTTCCCACGTACCTGTCAGGTGTGGATGAGGGGGATGCTGTACTCAGTCAGTGTCCCCTTCAACGCCACTCTGGAGAGGACCTATGAGAGCGGAGCTGTGCACATGGCCACTGTGCCTGGCATCTTCATGGGCACCCAGGTGGGCAGCGTGGACATGGTGGTCGACTCCTGCGTCATTGATGATCATTTGATATGATGATATGCCAGTCTCTTAGAGCCGTCTCTGTGTGTGTGTGTCTGAGAGTGTTTGTATGACAGAGAGTGTGGGTGTATGTGTGAGAGATAGTGGGTGTATGAAAGTGTGAACACAGCCATTTCCAAAAAAAAAAAAGTTAATATTAAAACAAAAAAACTGAATGTATACAGATAATAATCTCTGTTTTGTTATTAGAATTTCATGTGATTGCAAACATTACTTGACCATGGAGACCTAAGATTTGTTAAAAAAAAAAAGGCTCAATTTGTAAACAAAATATTGAAATGTGCTTCAGTTAGTAGTACTGCATTCATGGAAATAGCTCAAATAATTATTCTATCTGTGTAGTTTTAACCCTTTCATGCCACATAACCTCATATGGGCAGTATCGATAGATGCATTGCAATGTTGCAACTGTATTTACAATTTTGTATTCCAAACATCATCAATCCAAGATGGCTGACAAGCTATGTACAAAACGCTTCAGGTATATTTGTGAAAAGCTTTTATTCCAGTTGGCCAATTTAGATTAAAAACATATTAGCATGTCTGCACTGAACATGTTTGTGTTTTTCAAATTAAAATTTAGAGTAAGATGCCGTTTTTACACAACAAAAACAACTGTTCTATCTGTTCTATTTGTTAAAAATGATTTGAATCAGCATATATTACGATTGACGTTTAACAAACATCACCATAAATTATCATACAAAATTATCCTTTACACCAATGAATGAAATTGTATATTGCCTTTCACACAAGGAATGCATAAGTGAAGTAAGAATGTGCTAGAATGTCTATGGGCCTAAATTGGTCTGTATCAGCAGTGAATGATTTCTCACATGTACAACATTGTAACAAGGCTTCCGCATACATCTTACTACAGTCATACAAATCTCATTGTTTTACCACTTTATCTAATAATTGAGCATACAATAACATAAAACAAATGCATAAAATAGTTATATGTCAGTGGTGGCTCATATCCCATTTTACCCCTGTGTTGCATGGTGTCCACATACATGCACAGTTCCAAAACACCTCCACACCACCAAAAATGGATGGCACCCTATTGCTGGCCCAGGTAACACAACATATTACACACACATTAACATGCATTCATTCCTAAACACGTTACAATAGGCCTACTGTTTGAGTAAAGTTTGAGAAAATGAAACACAATATCATCCCCATTCCTCTGTAGTCCCTATCCAGAGGTGGAAAAAGTACTAAAATATTGTACTCAAGTAGAAGTACCAATACTTTGATGAAATATTAGTGCTTTCTGCCAGCTCAGGGCCCGAGACCCGAAAATTCAACACAGTGGCTTTGTCCGGCTATCCCGACATTTAAAACATTCCTTTGATACCAGTGGAGCAAAGGCTCTGATGGAGCGCAGCTGGTAAGCCCCAGTGGCCTAATGGATAAGGCACTGGCCTCCTAAGCCAGGGATTGTGGGTTCGAGTCCCATCTGGGGTGAGGCGGAGCAGAGTGGCGCAGCGGAAGCGTGCTGGGCCCATAACCCAGAGGTCGATGGATCGAAACCATCCTCTGCTAGGCTAACCCTTTAGGTGCCACGATAGTAGAGCCGCACACATTTTGCCTTTCACAACCCACAGCCTGACACGGGAATGAAAACTACGACCGGCAGGCTTTCACTGGGGAACGTGCAGCCATTTCCGTATCCGACTACGCACCTCCTTTGACTTGTCCTGATCATCTCATCTGCATTTTCTCAAATCTGCCTTGCAATCCAATCAAACTGCAAGGAGAGCACTGGAGCTAATGGAAATGAGCAGGCAATCAGAACTGAGGCAGAGCAGAGTGGCGCAGCGGAAGCGTGCTGGGCCCATAACCCAGAGGTCGATGGATCGAAACCATCCTCTGCTAGGCCCAGTTTTTAGATGCCTCTCCTGCGCGTTAACGCGCGCCATTTCCCTCAGAGTCTGGGCCAGCGCTGACAACGGCGAGTGGAGGGGGCTTCTGAGTGGGGAACCTGTAGCCACTTCCACGTTTATATACACGTTCACTTGACTTAGTCTTGATCTTCCCGTCACTTTACACTGTCGTGTAAAATGCAAACACCTCTTCAAACAATCTTCTGACATGGAAACATTTCAAATCAGGAAATATAGCCATGCTCACCTGCCACAGTCAGTCTGGAGTGCTTTCTGCCAGCTCAGGGCCCGAGACCCGAAAATTCAACACAGTGGCTTTGTCCGGCTATCCCGACATTTAAAACATTCCTTTGATACCAGTGGAGCAAAGGCTCTGATGGAGCACAGCTGGTAAGCCCCAGTGGCCTAATGGATAAGGCACTGGCCTCCTAAGCCAGGGATTGTGGGTTCGAGTCCCATCTGGGGTGAGGCGGAGCAGAGTGGCGCAGCGGAAGCGTGCTGGGCCCATAACCCAGAGGTCGATGGATCGAAACCATCCTCTGCTAGGCTAACCCTTTAGGTGCCACGATAGTAGAGCCGCACACATTTAGCCTTTCACGACCCACAGCCTGACACGGGAATGAAAACTACGACCGGCAGGCTTTCACTGGGGAACGTGCAGCCATTTCCGTATCCGACTACGCACCTCCTTTGACTTGTCCTGATCATCTCATCTGCATTTTCTCAAATCTGCCTTGCAGTCCAATCAAACTGCAAGGAGAGCACTGGAGCTAATGGAAATGAGCAGGCAATCAGAACTGAGGCAGAGCAGAGTGGCGCAGCGGAAGCGTGCTGGGCCCATAACCCAGAGGTCGATGGATCGAAACCATCCTCTGCTAGGCCCAGTTTTTAGATGCCTCTCCTGCGCGTTGACGCGCGCCATTTCCCTCAGAGTCTGGGCCAGCGCTGACAACGGCGAGTGGAGGGGGCTTCGGAGTGGGGAACCTGTAGCCACTTCCACGTTTATATACACGTTCACTTGACTTAGTCTTGATCTTCCCGTCACTTTACACTGTCGTGTAAAATGCAAACACCTCTTCAAACAATCTTCTGACATGGAAACATTTCAAATCAGGAAATATAGCCATGCTCACCTGCCACAGTCAGTCTGGAGTGCTTTCTGCCAGCTCAGGGCCCGAGACCCGAAAATTCAACACAGTGGCTTTGTCCGGCTATCCCGACATTTAAAACATTCCTTTGATACCAGTGGAGCAAAGGCTCTGATGGAGCACAGCTGCTAAGCCCCAGTGGCCTAATGGATAAGGCACTGGCCTCCTAAGCCAGGGATTGTTGGTTCGAGTCCCATCTGGGGTGAGGCGGAGCAGAGTGGCGCAGCGGAAGCGTGCTGGGCCCATAACCCAGAGGTCGATGGATCGAAACCATCCTCTGCTAGGCTAACCCTTTAGGTGCCACGATAGTAGAGCCGCACACATTTAGCCTTTCACGACCCACAGCCTGACACGGGAATGAAAACTACGACCGGCAGGCTTTCACTGGGGAACGTGCAGCCATTTCCGTATCCGACTACGCACCTCCTTTGACTTGTCCTGATCATCTCATCTGCATTTTCTCAAATCTGCCTTGCAGTCCAATCAAACTGCAAGGAGAGCACTGGAGCTAATGGAAATGAGCAGGCAATCAGAACTGAGGCAGAGCAGAGTGGCGCAGCGGAAGCGTGCTGGGCCCATAACCCAGAGGTCGATGGATCGAAACCATCCTCTGCTAGGCCCAGTTTTTAGATGCCTCTCCTGCGCGTTGACGCGCGCCATTTCCCTCAGAGTCTGGGCCAGCGCTGACAACGGCGAGTGGAGGGGGCTTCGGAGTGGGGAACCTGTAGCCACTTCCACGTTTATATACACGTTCACTTGACTTAGTCTTGATCTTCCCGTCACTTTACACTGTCGTGTAAAATGCAAACACCTCTTCAAACAATCTTCTGACATGGAAACATTTCAAATCAGGAAATATAGCCATGCTCACCTGCCACAGTCAGTCTGGAGTGCTTTCTGCCAGCTCAGGGCCCGAGACCCGAAAATTCAACACAGTGGCTTTGTCCGGCTATCCCGACATTTAAAACATTCCTTTGATACCAGTGGAGCAAAGGCTCTGATGGAGCACAGCTGCTAAGCCCCAGTGGCCTAATGGATAAGGCACTGGCCTCCTAAGCCAGGGATTGTTGGTTCGAGTCCCATCTGGGGTGAGGCGGAGCAGAGTGGCGCAGCGGAAGAGTGCTGGGCCCATAACCCAGAGGTCGATGGATCGAAACCATCCTCTGCTAGGCTAACCCTTTAGGTGCCACGATAGTAGAGCCGCACACATTTAGCCTTTCTCGACCCACAGCCTGACACGGGAATGAAAACTACGACCGGCAGGCTTTCACTGGGGAACGTGCAGCCATTTCCGTATCCGACTACGCACCTCCTTTGACTTGTCCTGATCATCTCATCTGCATTTTCTCAAATCTGCCTTGCAATCCAATCAAACTGCAAGGAGAGCACTGGAGCTAATGGAAATGAGCAGGCAATCAGAACTGAGGCAGAGCAGAGTGGCGCAGCGGAAGCGTGCTGGGCCCATAACCCAGAGGTCGATGGATCGAAACCATCCTCTGCTAGGCCCAGTTTTTAGATGCCTCTCCTGCGCGTTGACGCGCGCCATTTCCCTCAGAGTCTGGGCCAGCGCTGACAACGGCGAGTGGAGGGGGCTTCGGAGTGGGGAACCTGTAGCCACTTCCACGTTTATATACACGTTCATTTGACTTAGTCTTGATCTTCCCGTCACTTTACACTGTCGTGTAAAATGCAAACACCTCTTCAAACAATCTTCTGACATGGAAACATTTCAAATCAGGAAATATAGCCATGCTCACCTGCCACAGTCAGTCTGGAGTGCTTTCTGCCAGCTCAGGGCCCGAGACCCGAAAATTCAACACAGTGGCTTTGTCCGGCTATCCCGACATTTAAAACATTCCTTTGATACCAGTGGAGCAAAGGCTCTGATGGAGCACAGCTGGTAAGCCCCAGTGGCCTAATGGATAAGGCACTGGCCTCCTAAGCCAGGGATTGTGGGTTCGAGTCCCATCTGGGGAGAGGCGGAGCAGAGTGGCGCAGCGGAAGCGTGCTGGGCCCATAACCCAGAGGTCGATGGATCGAAACCATCCTCTGCTAGGCTAACCCTTTAGGTGCCACGATAGTAGAGCCGCACACATTTAGCCTTTCTCGACCCACAGCCTGACACGGGAATGAAAACTACGACCGGCAGGCTTTCACTGGGGAACGTGCAGCCATTTCCGTATCCGACTACGCACCTCCTTTGACTTGTCCTGATCATCTCATCTGCATTTTCTCAAATCTGCCTTGCAATCCAATCAAACTGCAAGGAGAGCACTGGAGCTAATGGAAATGAGCAGGCAATCAGAACTGAGGCAGAGCAGAGTGGCGCAGCGGAAGCGTGCTGGGCCCATAACCCAGAGGTCGATGGATCGAAACCATCCTCTGCTAGGCCCAGTTTTTAGATGCCTCTCCTGCGCGTTGACGCGCGCCATTTCCCTCAGAGTCTGGGCCAGCGCTGACAACGGCGAGTGGAGGGGGCTTCGGAGTGGGGAACCTGTAGCCACTTCCACGTTTATATACACGTTCACTTGACTTAGTCTTGATCTTCCCGTCACTTTACACTGTCGTGTAAAATGCAAACACCTCTTCAAACAATCTTCTGACATGGAAACATTTCAAATCAGGAAATATAGCCATGCTCACCTGCCACAGTCAGTCTGGAGTGCTTTCTGCCAGCTCAGGGCCCGAGACCCGAAAATTCAACACAGTGGCTTTGTCCGGTTATCCCGACATTTAAAACATTCCTGTGATACCAGTGGAGCAAAGCCTCTGATGGAGCGCAGCTGGTAAGCCCCAGTGGCCTAATGGATAAGGCACTGGCCTCCTAAGCCAGGGATTGTGGGTTCGAGTCCGATCTGGGGTGGGGCGGAGCAGAGTGGCGCAGCGGAAGTGTGCTGGGCCCATAACCCAGAGGTCGATGGATCGAAACCATCCTCTGCTAGGCTAACCCTTTAGGTGCCACGATAGTAGAGCCGCACACATTTTGCCTTTCACAACCCACAGCCTGACACGGGAATGAAAACTACGACCGGCAGGCTTTCACTGGGGAACATGCAGCCATTTCCGTATCCGACAACGCACCTCCTTTGACTTGTCCTGATCATCTCATCTGCATTTTCTCAAATCTGCCTTGCAATCCAATCAAACTGCAAGGAGAGCACTGGAGCTAATGGAAATGAGCAGGCAATCAGAACTGAGGCTATCCCGACATTTAAAACATTCCTTTGATACCAGTGGAGCAAAGGCTCTGATGGAGCGCAGCTGGTAAGCCCCAGTGGCCTAATGGATAAGGCACTGGCCTCCTAAGCCAGAGATTGTGGGTTCGAGTCCCATCTGGGGTGAGGCGGAGCAGAGTGGCGCAGCGGAAGCGTGCTGGGCCCATAACCCAGAGGTCAATGGATCGAAACCATCCTCTGCTAGGCTAACCCTTTAGGTGCCACGATAGTAGAGCCGCACACATTTAGCCTTTCACGACCCACAGCCTGACACGGGAATGAAAACTACGACCGGCAGGCTTTCACTGGGGAACGTGCAGCCATTTCCGTATCCGACTACGCACCTCCTTTGACTTGTCCTGATCATCTCATCTGCATTTTCTCAAATCTGCCTTGCAATCCAATCAAACTGCAAGGAGAGCACTGGAGCTAATGGAAATGAGCAGGCAATCAGAACTGAGGCAGAGCAGAGTGGCGCAGCGGAAGCGTGCTGGGCCCATAACCCAGAGGTCGATGGATCGAAACCATCCTCTGCTAGGCCGAGTTTTTAGATGCCTCTCCTGCGCGTTGACGCGCGCCATTTTTCTCAGAGTCTGCGCCAGCGCTGACAACGGCGAGTGGAGGGGGCTTCGGAGTGGGGAACCTGTAGCCACTTCCACGTTTATATACAGGTTCATTTGACTTAGTCTTGATCTTCCCGTCACTTTACACTGTCGTGTAAAATGCAAACACCTCTTCAAATAATCTTCTGACATGGAAACATTTCAAATCAGGAAATATAGCCATGCTCACCTGCCACAGTCAGTCTGGAGTGCTTTCTGCCAGCTCAGGGCCCGAGACCCGAAAATTCAACACAGTGGCTTTGTCCGGCTATCCCGACATTTAAAACATTCCTTTGATACCAGTGGAGCAAAGGCTCTGATGGAGGCAGCTGGTAAGCCCCAGTGGCCTAATGGATAAGGCACTGGCCTCCTAAGCCAGGGATTGTGGGTTCCAGTCCCATCTGGGGTGAGGCGGAGCAGAGTGGCGCAGCGGAAGCGTGCTGGGCCCATAACCCAGAGGTCGATGGATCGAAACCATCCTCTGCTAGGCCCAGTTTTTAGATGCCTCTCCTGCGCGTTGACGCGCGCCATTTCCCTCAGAGTCTGGGCCAGCGCTGACAACGGCGAGTGGAGGGGGCTTCGGAGTGGGGAACCTGTAGCCACTTCCACGTTTATATACACGTTCACTTGACTTAGTCTTGATCTTCCCGTCACTTTACACTGTCGTGTAAAATGCAAACACCTCTTCAAACAATCTTCTGACATGGAAACATTTCAAATCAGGAAATATAGCCATGCTCACCTGCCACAGTCAGTCTGGAGTGCTTTCTGCCAGCTCAGGGCCCGAGACCCGAAAATTCAACACAGTGGCTTTGTCCGGCTATCCCGACATTTAAAACATTCCTTTGATACCAGTGGAGCAAAGGCTCTGATGGAGCACAGCTGCTAAGCCCCAGTGGCCTAATGGATAAGGCACTGGCCTCCTAAGCCAGGGATTGTTGGTTCGAGTCCCATCTGGGGTGAGGCGGAGCAGAGTGGCGCAGCGGAAGAGTGCTGGGCCCATAACCCAGAGGTCGATGGATCGAAACCATCCTCTGCTAGGCTAACCCTTTAGGTGCCACGATAGTAGAGCCGCACACATTTAGCCTTACTCGACCCACAGCCTGACACGGGAATGAAAACTACGACCGGCAGGCTTTCACTGGGGAACGTGCAGCCATTTCCGTATCCGACTACGCACCTCCTTTGACTTGTCCTGATCATCTCATCTGCATTTTCTCAAATCTGCCTTGCAATCCAATCAAACTGCAAGGAGAGCACTGGAGCTAATGGAAATGAGCAGGCAATCAGAACTGAGGCAGAGCAGAGTGGCGCAGCGGAAGCGTGCTGGGCCCATAACCCAGAGGTCGATGGATCGAAACCATCCTCTGCTAGGCCCAGTTTTTAGATGCCTCTCCTGCGCGTTGACGCGCGCCATTTCCCTCAGAGTCTGGGCCAGCGCTGACAACGGCGAGTGGAGGGGGCTTCGGAGTGGGGAACCTGTAGCCACTTCCACGTTTATATACACGTTCATTTGACTTAGTCTTGATCTTCCCGTCACTTTACACTGTCGTGTAAAATGCAAACACCTCTTCAAACAATCTTCTGACATGGAAACATTTCAAATCAGGAAATATAGCCATGCTCACCTGCCACAGTCAGTCTGGAGTGCTTTCTGCCAGCTCAGGGCCCGAGACCCGAAAATTCAACACAGTGGCTTTGTCCGGCTATCCCGACATTTAAAACATTCCTTTGATACCAGTGGAGCAAAGGCTCTGATGGAGCACAGCTGGTAAGCCCCAGTGGCCTAATGGATAAGGCACTGGCCTCCTAAGCCAGGGATTGTGGGTTCGAGTCCCATCTGGGGAGAGGCGGAGCAGAGTGGCGCAGCGGAAGCGTGCTGGGCCCATAACCCAGAGGTCGATGGATCGAAACCATCCTCTGCTAGGCTAACCCTTTAGGTGCCACGATAGTAGAGCCGCACACATTTAGCCTTTCTCGACCCACAGCCTGACACGGGAATGAAAACTACGACCGGCAGGCTTTCACTGGGGAACGTGCAGCCATTTCCGTATCCGACTACGCACCTCCTTTGACTTGTCCTGATCATCTCATCTGCATTTTCTCAAATCTGCCTTGCAATCCAATCAAACTGCAAGGAGAGCACTGGAGCTAATGGAAATGAGCAGGCAATCAGAACTGAGGCAGAGCAGAGTGGCGCAGCGGAAGCGTGCTGGGCCCATAACCCAGAGGTCGATGGATCGAAACCATCCTCTGCTAGGCCCAGTTTTTAGATGCCTCTCCTGCGCGTTGACGCGCGCCATTTCCCTCAGAGTCTGGGCCAGCGCTGACAACGGCGAGTGGAGGGGGCTTCGGAGTGGGGAACCTGTAGCCACTTCCACGTTTATATACACGTTCACTTGACTTAGTCTTGATCTTCCCGTCACTTTACACTGTCGTGTAAAATGCAAACACCTCTTCAAACAATCTTCTGACATGGAAACATTTCAAATCAGGAAATATAGCCATGCTCACCTGCCACAGTCAGTCTGGAGTGCTTTCTGCCAGCTCAGGGCCCGAGACCCGAAAATTCAACACAGTGGCTTTGTCCGGTTATCCCGACATTTAAAACATTCCTGTGATACCAGTGGAGCAAAGCCTCTGATGGAGCGCAGCTGGTAAGCCCCAGTGGCCTAATGGATAAGGCACTGGCCTCCTAAGCCAGGGATTGTGGGTTCGAGTCCGATCTGGGGTGGGGCGGAGCAGAGTGGCGCAGCGGAAGTGTGCTGGGCCCATAACCCAGAGGTCGATGGATCGAAACCATCCTCTGCTAGGCTAACCCTTTAGGTGCCACGATAGTAGAGCCGCACACATTTTGCCTTTCACAACCCACAGCCTGACACGGGAATGAAAACTACGACCGGCAGGCTTTCACTGGGGAACATGCAGCCATTTCCGTATCCGACAACGCACCTCCTTTGACTTGTCCTGATCATCTCATCTGCATTTTCTCAAATCTGCCTTGCAATCCAATCAAACTGCAAGGAGAGCACTGGAGCTAATGGAAATGAGCAGGCAATCAGAACTGAGGCTATCCCGACATTTAAAACATTCCTTTGATACCAGTGGAGCAAAGGCTCTGATGGAGCGCAGCTGGTAAGCCCCAGTGGCCTAATGGATAAGGCACTGGCCTCCTAAGCCAGAGATTGTGGGTTCGAGTCCCATCTGGGGTGAGGCGGAGCAGAGTGGCGCAGCGGAAGCGTGCTGGGCCCATAACCCAGAGGTCAATGGATCGAAACCATCCTCTGCTAGGCTAACCCTTTAGGTGCCACGATAGTAGAGCCGCACACATTTAGCCTTTCACGACCCACAGCCTGACACGGGAATGAAAACTACGACCGGCAGGCTTTCACTGGGGAACGTGCAGCCATTTCCGTATCCGACTACGCACCTCCTTTGACTTGTCCTGATCATCTCATCTGCATTTTCTCAAATCTGCCTTGCAATCCAATCAAACTGCAAGGAGAGCACTGGAGCTAATGGAAATGAGCAGGCAATCAGAACTGAGGCAGAGCAGAGTGGCGCAGCGGAAGCGTGCTGGGCCCATAACCCAGAGGTCGATGGATCGAAACCATCCTCTGCTAGGCCGAGTTTTTAGATGCCTCTCCTGCGCGTTGACGCGCGCCATTTTTCTCAGAGTCTGCGCCAGCGCTGACAACGGCGAGTGGAGGGGGCTTCGGAGTGGGGAACCTGTAGCCACTTCCACGTTTATATACAGGTTCATTTGACTTAGTCTTGATCTTCCCGTCACTTTACACTGTCGTGTAAAATGCAAACACCTCTTCAAATAATCTTCTGACATGGAAACATTTCAAATCAGGAAATATAGCCATGCTCACCTGCCACAGTCAGTCTGGAGTGCTTTCTGCCAGCTCAGGGCCCGAGACCCGAAAATTCAACACAGTGGCTTTGTCCGGCTATCCCGACATTTAAAACATTCCTTTGATACCAGTGGAGCAAAGGCTCTGATGGAGGCAGCTGGTAAGCCCCAGTGGCCTAATGGATAAGGCACTGGCCTCCTAAGCCAGGGATTGTGGGTTCCAGTCCCATCTGGGGTGAGGCGGAGCAGAGTGGCGCAGCGGAAGCGTGCTGGGCCCATAACCCAGAGGTCGATGGATCGAAACCATCCTCTGCTAGGCCCAGTTTTTAGATGCCTCTCCTGCGCGTTGACGCGCGCCATTTCCCTCAGAGTCTGGGCCAGCGCTGACAACGGCGAGTGGAGGGGGCTTCGGAGTGGGGAACCTGTAGCCACTTCCACGTTTATATACACGTTCACTTGACTTAGTCTTGATCTTCCCGTCACTTTACACTGTCGTGTAAAATGCAAACACCTCTTCAAACAATCTTCTGACATGGAAACATTTCAAATCAGGAAATATAGCCATGCTCACCTGCCACAGTCAGTCTGGAGTGCTTTCTGCCAGCTCAGGGCCCGAGACCCGAAAATTCAACACAGTGGCTTTGTCCGGCTATCCCGACATTTAAAACATTCCTTTGATACCAGTGGAGCAAAGGCTCTGATGGAGCGCAGCTGGTAAGCCCCAATGGCCTAATGGATAAGGCACTGGCCTCCTAAGCCAGGGATTGTGGGTTCGAGTCCCATCTGGGGTGAGGCGGAGCAGAGTGGCGCAGCGGAAGCGTGCTGGGCCCATAACCCAGAGGTCGATGGATCGAAACCATCCTCTGCTAGGCTAACCCTTTAGGTGCCACGATAGTAGAGCCGCACACATTTTGCCTTTCGCGACCCACAGCCTGACACGGGAATGAAAACTACGACCGGCAGGCTTTCACTGGGGAACGTGCAGCCATTTCCGTATCCGACTACGCACCTCCTTTGACTTGTCCTGATCATCTCATCTGCATTTTCTCAAATCTGCCTTGCAATCCAATCAAACTGCAAGGAGAGCACTGGAGCTAATGGAAATGAGCAGGCAATCAGAACTGAGGCAGAGCAGAGTGGCGCAGCGGAAGCGTGCTGGGCCCATAACCCAGAGGTCGATGGATCGAAACCATCCTCTGCTAGGCCGAGTTTTTAGATGCCTCTCCTGCGCGTTGACGCGCACCATTTCCCTCAGAGTCTGGGCCAGCGCTGACAACGGCGAGTGGAGGGGGCTTCGGAGTGGGGAACCTGTAGCCATTTCCACGTTTATATACACGTTCACTTGACTTAGTCTTGATCTTCCCGTCACTTTACACTGTCGTGTAAAATGCAAACACCTCTTCAAACAATCTTCTGACATGGAAACATTTCAAATCAGGAAATATAGCCATGCTCACCTGCCACAGTCAGTCTGGAGTGCTTTCTGCCAGCTCAGGGCCCGAGACCCGAAAATTCAACACAGTGGCTTTGTCCGGCTATCCCGACATTTAAAACATTCCTTTGATACCAGTGGAGCAAAGGCTCTGATGGAGCGCAGCTGGTAAGCCCCAGTGGCCTAATGGATAAGGCACTGGCCTCCTAAGCCAGGGATTGTGGGTTCGAGTCCCATCTGGGGTGAGGCGGAGCAGAGTGGCGCAGCGGAAGCGTGCTGGGCCCATAACCCAGAGGTCGATGGATCGATCGAAACCATCC
Source organism: Alosa pseudoharengus (assembly GCF_046254945.1). NCBI lineage: Eukaryota > Metazoa > Chordata > Actinopteri > Clupeiformes > Clupeidae > Alosa > Alosa pseudoharengus. Next base: position 10,060,708 of record NW_027468685.1, read on the forward strand.
TCTGCTAGGCCCAGTTTTTAGATGCCTCTCCTGCGCGTTGACGCGCGCCATTTCCCTCAGAGTCTGGGCCAGCGCTGACAACGGCGAGTGGAGGGGGCTTCGGAGTGGGGAACCTGTAGCCACTTCCACGTTTATATACACGTTCACTTGACTTAGTCTTGATCTTCCCGTCACTTTACACTGTCGTGTAAAATGCAAACACCTCTTCAAACAATCTTCTGACATGGAAACATTTCAAATCAGGAAATATAGCCATGCTCACCTGCCACAGTCAGTCTGGAGTGCTTTCTGCCAGCTCAGGGCCCGAGACCCGAAAATTCAACACAGTGGCTTTGTCCGGCTATCCCGACATTTAAAACATTCCTTTGATACCAGTGGAGCAAAGGCTCTGATGGAGCACAGCTGGTAAGCCCCAGTGGCCTAATGGATAAGGCACTGGCCTCCTAAGCCAGGGATTGTGGGTTCGGGTCCCATCTGGGGTGAGGCGGAGCAGAGTGGCACAGCGGAAGCGTGCTGGGCCCATAACCCAGAGGTCGATGGATCGAAACCATCCTCTGCTAGGCTAACCCTTTAGGTGCCACGATAGTAGAGCCGCACACATTTTGCCTTTCACAACCCACAGCCTGACACGGGAATGAAAACTACGACCGGCAGGCTTTCACTGGGGAACGTGCAGCCATTTCCGTATCCGACTACGCACCTCCTTTGACTTGTCCTGATCATCTCATCTGCATTTTCTCAAATCTGCCTTGCAATCCAATAAAACTGCAAGGAGAGCACTGGAGCTAATGGAAATGAGCGGGCAATCAGAACTGAGGCAGAGCAGAGTGGCGCAGCGGAAGCGTGCTGGGCCCATAACCCAGAGGTCGATGGATCGAAACCATCCTCTGCTAGGCCCAGTTTTTAGATGCCTCTCCTGCGCGTTGACGCGCGCCATTTCCCTCAGAGTCTGGGCCAGCGCTGACAACGGCGAGTGGAGGGGGCTTCGGAGTGGGGAACCTGTAGCCACTTCCACGTTTATATACACGTTCACTTGACTTAGTCTTGATCTTCCCGTCACTTTACACTGTCGTGTAAAATGCAAACACCTCTTCAAACAATCTTCTGACATGGAAACATTTCAAATCAGGAAATATAGCCATGCTCACCTGCCACAGTCAGTCTGGAGTGCTTTCTGCCAGCTCAGGGCCCGAGACCCGAAAATTCAACACAGTGGCTTTGTCCGGCTATCCCGACATTTAAAACATTCCTTTGATACCAGTGGAGCAAAGGCTCTGATGGAGCGCAGCTGGTAAGCCCCAGTGGCCTAATGGATAAGGCACTGGCCTCCTAAGCCAGGGATTGTGGGTTCGAGTCCCATCTGGGGTGAGGCGGAGCAGAGTGGCGCAGCGGAAGCGTGCTGGGCCCATAACCCAGAGGTCGATGGATCGATCGAAACCATCCTCTGCTAGGCCGAGTTTTTAGATGCCTCTCCCGCGCGTTGACGCGCGCCATTTTTCTCAGAGTCTGGGCCAGCGCTGACAACGGCGAGTGGAGGGGGCTTCGGAGTGGGGAACCTGTAGCCACTTCCACGTTTATATACAGGTTCATTTGACTTAGTCTTGATCTTCCCGACACTTTACACTGTCGTGTAAAATGCAAACACCTCTTCAAATAATCTTCTGACATGGAAACATTTCAAATCAGGAAATATAGCCATGCTCACCTGCCACAGTCAGTCTGGAGTGCTTTCTGCCAGCTCAGGGCCCGAGACCCGAAAATTCAACACAGTGGCTTTGTCCGGCTATCCCGACATTTAAAACATTCCTTTGATACCAGTGGAGCAAAGGCTCTGATGGAGGGCAGCTGGTAAGCCCCAGTGGCCTAATGGATAAGGCACTGGCCTCCTAAGCCAGGGATTGTGGCTTCGAGTCCCATCTGGGGTGAGGCGGAGCAGAGTGGCGCAGCGGAAGCGTGCTGGGCCCATAACCCAGAGGTCGATGGATCGAAACCATCCTCTGCTAGGCAAACCCTTTAGGTGCCACGATAGTAGAGCCGCACACATTTTGCCTTTCACAACCCACAGCCTGACACGGGAATGAAAACTACGACCGGCAGGCTTTCACTGGGGAACGTGCAGCCATTTCCGTATCCGACTACGCACCTCCTTTGACTTGTCCTGATCATCTCATCTGCATTTTCTCAAATCTGCCTTGCAATCCAATCAAACTGCAAGGAGAGCACTGGAGCTAAAGGAAATGAGCAGGCAATCAGAACTGAGGCAGAGCAGAGTGGCGCAGCGGAAGCGTGCTGGGCCCATAACCCAGAGGTCGATGGATCGAAACCATCCTCTGCTAGGCCGAGTTTTTAGATGCCTCTCCTGCGCGTTGACGCGCGCCATTTCCCTCAGAGTCTGGGCCAGCGCTGACAACGGCGAGTGGAGGGGGCTTCGGAGTGGGGAACCTGTAGCCACTTCCACGTTTATATACACGTTCACTTGACTTAGTCTTGATCTTCCCGTCACTTTACACTGTCGTGTAAAATGCAAACACCTCTTCAAACAATCTTCTGACATGGAAACATTTCAAATCAGGAAATATAGCCATGCTCACCTGCCACAGTCAGTCTGGAGTGCTTTCTGCCAGCTCAGGGCCCGAGACCCGAAAATTCAACACAGTGGCTTTGTCCGGCTATCCCGACATTTAAAACATTCCTTTGATACCAGTGGAGCAAAGGCTCTGATGGAGCGCAGCTGGTAAGCCCCAGTGGCCTAATGGATAAGGCACTGGCCTCCTAAGCCAGGGATTGTGGGTTCGGGTCCCATCTGGGGTGAGGCGGAGCAGAGTGGCACAGCGGAAGCGTGCTGGGCCCATAACCCAGAGGTCGATGGATCGAAACCATCCTCTGCTAGGCTAACCCTTTAGGTGCCACGATAGTAGAGCCGCACACATTTTGCCTTTCACAACCCACAGCCTGACACGGGAATGAAAACTACGACCGGCAGGCTTTCACTGGGGAACGTGCAGCCATTTCCGTATCCGACTACGCACCTCCTTTGACTTGTCCTGATCATCTCATCTGCATTTTCTCAAATCTGCCTTGCAATCCAATAAAACTGCAAGGAGAGCACTGGAGCTAATGGAAATGAGCGGGCAATCAGAACTGAGGCAGAGCAGAGTGGCGCAGCGGAAGCGTGCTGGGCCCATAACCCAGAGGTCGATGGATCGAAACCATCCTCTGCTAGGCCCAGTTTTTAGATGCCTCTCCTGCGCGTTGACGCGCGCCATTTCCCTCAGAGTCTGGGCCAGCGCTGACAACGGCGAGTGGAGGGGGCTTCGGAGTGGGGAACCTGTAGCCACTTCCACGTTTATATACACGTTCACTTGACTTAGTCTTGATCTTCCCGTCACTTTACACTGTCGTGTAAAATGCAAACACCTCTTCAAACAATCTTCTGACATGGAAACATTTCAAATCAGGAAATATAGCCATGCTCACCTGCCACAGTCAGTCTGGAGTGCTTTCTGCCAGCTCAGGGCCCGAGACCCGAAAATTCAACACAGTGGCTTTGTCCGGCTATCCCGACATTTAAAACATTCCTTTGATACCAGTGGAGCAAAGGCTCTGATGGAGCGCAGCTGGTAAGCCCCAGTGGCCTAATGGATAAGGCACTGGCCTCCTAAGCCAGGGATTGTGGGTTCGAGTCCCATCTGGGGTGAGGCGGAGCAGAGTGGCGCAGCGGAAGCGTGCTGGGCCCATAACCCAGAGGTCGATGGATCGAAACCATCCTCTGCTAGGCCGAGTTTTTAGATGCCTCTCCTGCGCGTTGACGCGCGCCATTTTTCTCAGAGTCTGGGCCAGCGCTGACAACGGCGAGTGGAGGGGGCTTCGGAGTGGGGAACCTGTAGCCACTTCCACGTTTATATACAGGTTCATTTGACTTAGTCTTGATCTTCCCGTCACTTTACACTGTCGTGTAAAATGCAAACACCTCTTCAAATAATCTTCTGACATGGAAACATTTCAAATCAGGAAATATAGCCATGCTCACCTGCCACAGTCAGTCTGGAGTGCTTTCTGCCAGCTCAGGGCCCGAGACCCGAAAATTCAACACAGTGGCTTTGTCCGGCTATCCCGACATTTAAAACATTCCTTTGATACCAGTGGAGCAAAGGCTCTGATGGAGGGCAGCTGGTAAGCCCCAGTGGCCTAATGGATAAGGCACTGGCCTCCTAAGCCAGGGATTGTGGCTTCGAGTCCCATCTGGGGTGAGGCGGAGCAGAGTGGCGCAGCGGAAGCGTGCTGGGCCCATAACCCAGAGGTCGATGGATCGAAACCATCCTCTGCTAGGCAAACCCTTTAGGTGCCACGATAGTAGAGCCGCACACATTTTGCCTTTCACAACCCACAGCCTGACACGGGAATGAAAACTACGACCGGCAGGCTTTCACTGGGGAACGTGCAGCCATTTCCGTATCCGACTACGCACCTCCTTTGACTTGTCCTGATCATCTCATCTGCATTTTCTCAAATCTGCCTTGCAATCCAATCAAACTGCAAGGAGAGCACTGGAGCTAAAGGAAATGAGCAGGCAATCAGAACTGAGGCAGAGCAGAGTGGCGCAGCGGAAGCGTGCTGGGCCCATAACCCAGAGGTCGATGGATCGAAACCATCCTCTGCTAGGCCGAGTTTTTAGATGCCTCTCCTGCGCGTTGACGCGCGCCATTTCCCTCAGAGTCTGGGCCAGCGCTGACAACGGCGAGTGGAGGGGGCTTCGGAGTGGGGAACCTGTAGCCACTTCCACGTTTATATACACGTTCACTTGACTTAGTCTTGATCTTCCCGTCACTTTACACTGTCGTGTAAAATGCAAACACCTCTTCAAACAATCTTCTGACATGGAAACATTTCAAATCAGGAAATATAGCCATGCTCACCTGCCACAGTCAGTCTGGAGTGCTTTCTGCCAGCTCAGGGCCCGAGACCCGAAAATTCAACACAGTGGCTTTGTCCGGCTATCCCGACATTTAAAACATTCCTTTGATACCAGTGGAGCAAAGGCTCTGATGGAGGGCAGCTGGTAAGCCCCAGTGGCCTAATGGATAAGGCACTGGCCTTCTAAGCCAGGGATTGTGGGTTCGAGTCCCATCTGGGGTGAGGCGGAGCAGAGTGGCGCAGCGGAAGCGTGCTGGGCCCATAACCCAGAGGTCGATGGATCGAAACCATCCTCTGCTAGGCTAACCCTTTAGGTGCCACGATAGTAGAGCCGCACACATTTTGCCTTTCACAACCCACAGCCTGACACGGGAATGAAAACTACGACCGGCAGGCTTTAACTGGGGAACGTGCAGCCATTTCCGTATCCGACTACGCACCTCCTTTGACTTGTCCTGATCATCTCATCTGCATTTTCTCAAATCTGCCTTGCAATCCAATCAAACTGCAAGGAGAGCACTGGAGCTAAAGGAAATGAGCAGGCAATCAGAACTGAGGCAGAGCAGAGTGGCGCAGCGGAAGCGTGCTGGGCCCATAACCCAGAGGTCGATGGATCGAAACCATCCTCTGCTAGGCCGAGTTTTTAGATGCCTCTCCTGCGCGTTGACGCGCGCCATTTCCCTCAGAGTCTGGGCCAGCGCTGACAACGGCGAGTGGAGGGGGCTTCGGAGTGGGGAACCTGTAGCCACTTCCACGTTTATATACACGTTCACTTGACTTAGTCTTGATCTTCCCGTCACTTTACACTGTCGTGTAAAATGCAAACACCTCTTCAAACAATCTTCTGACATGGAAACATTTCAAATCAGGAAATATAGCCATGCTCACCTGCCACAGTCAGTCTGGAGTGCTTTCTGCCAGCTCAGGGCCCGAGACCCGAAAATTCAACACAGTGGCTTTGTCCGGCTATCCCGACATTTAAAACATTCCTTTGATACCAGTGGAGCAAAGGCTCTGATGGAGCGCAGCTGGTAAGCCCCAGTGGCCTAATGGATAAGGCACTGGCCTCCTAAGCCAGGGATTGTGGGTTCGAGTCCCATCTGGGGTGAGGCGGAGCAGAGTGGCGCAGCGGAAGCGTGCTGGGCCCATAACCCAGAGGTCGATGGATCGAAACCATCCTCTGCTAGGCCGAGTTTTTAGATGCCTCTCCTGCGCGTTGACGCGCGCCATTTCCCTCAGAGTCTGGGCCAGCGCTGACAACGGCGAGTGGAGGGGGCTTCGGAGTGGGGAACCTGTAGCCACTTCCACGTTTATATACACGTTCACTTGACTTAGTCTTGATCTTCCCGTCACTTTACACTGTCGTGTAAAATGCAAACACCTCTTCAAACAATCTTCTGACATGGAAACATTTCAAATCAGGAAATATAGCCATGCTCACCTGCCACAGTCAGTCTGGAGTGCTTTCTGCCAGCTCAGGGCCCGAGACCCGAAAATTCAACACAGTGGCTTTGTCCGGCTATCCCGACATTTAAAACATTCCTTTGATACCAGTGGAGCAAAGGCTCTGATGGAGCGCAGCTGGTAAGCCCCAGTGGCCTAATGGATAAGGCACTGGCCTCCTAAGCCAGGGATTGTGCGTTCGAGTCCCATCTGGGGTGAGGCGGAGCAGAGTGGCGCAGCGGAAGCGTGCTGGGCCCATAACCCAGAGGTCGATGGATCGAAACCATCCTCTGCTAGGCTAACCCTTTAGGTGCCACGATAGTAGAGCCGCACACATTTTGCCTTTCACAACCCACAGCCTGACACGGGAATGAAAACTACGACCGGCAGGCTTTCACTGGGGAACGTGCAGCCATTTCCGTATCCGACTACGCACCTCCTTTGACTTGTCCTGATCATCTCATCTGCATTTTCTCAAATCTGCCTTGCAATCCAATCAAACTGCAAGGAGAGCACTGGAGCTAATGGAAATTAGCAGGCAATCAGAACTGAGGCAGAGCAGAGTGGCGCAGCGGAAGCGTGCTGGGCCCATAACCCAGAGGTCGATGGATCGAAACCATCCTCTGCTAGGCCGAGTTTTTAGATGCCTCTCCTGCGCGTTGACGCGCGCCATTTCCCTCAGAGTCTGGGCCAGCGCTGACAACGGCGAGTGGAGGGGGCTTCGGAGTGGGGAACCTGTAGCCACTTCCACGTTTATATACACGTTCACTTGACTTAGTCTTGATCTTCCCGTCACTTTACACTGTCGTGTAAAATGCAAACACCTCTTCAAACAATCTTCTGACATGGAAACATTTCAAATCAGGAAATATAGCCATGCTCACCTGCCACAGTCAGTCTGGAGTGCTTTCTGCCAGCTCAGGGCCCGAGACCCGAAAATTCAACACAGTGGCTTTGTCCGGCTATCCCGACATTTAAAACATTCCTTTGATACCAGTGGAGCAAAGGCTCTGATGGAGCGCAGCTGGTAAGCCCCAGTGGCCTAATGGATAAGGCACTGGCCTCCTAAGCCAGGGATTGTGGGTTCGAGTCCCATCTGGGGTGAGGCGGAGCAGAGTGGCGCAGCGGAAGCGTGCTGGGCCCATAACCCAGAGGTCGATGGATCGAAACCATCCTCTGCTAGGCTAACCCTTTAGGTGCCACGATAGTAGAGCCGCACACATTTTGCCTTTCACAACCCACAGCCTGACACGGGAATGAAAACTACGACCGGCAGGCTTTCACTGGGGAACGTGCAGCCATTTCCGTATCCGACTACGCACCTCCTTTGACTTGTCCTGATCATCTCATCTGCATTTTCTCAAATCTGCCTTGCAATCCAATCAAACTGCAAGGAGAGCACTGGAGCTAATGGAAATGAGCGGGCAATCAGAACTGAGGCAGAGCAGAGTGGCGCAGCGGAAGCGTGCTGGGCCCATAACCCAGAGGTCGATGGATCGAAACCATCCTCTGCTAGGCCCAGTTTTTAGATGCCTCTCCTGCGCGTTGACGCGCGCCATTTCCCTCAGAGTCTGGGCCAGCGCTGACAACGGCGAGTGGAGGGGGCTTCGGAGTGGGGAACCTGTAGCCACTTCCACGTTTATATACACGTTCACTTGACTTAGTCTTGATCTTCCCGTCACTTTACACTGTCGTGTAAAATGCAAACACCTCTTCAAACAATCTTCTGACATGGAAACATTTCAAATCAGGAAATATAGCCATGCTCACCTGCCACAGTCAGTCTGGAGTGCTTTCTGCCAGCTCAGGGCCCGAGACCCGAAAATTCAACACAGTGGCTTTGTCCGGCTATCCCGACATTTAAAACATTCCTTTGATACCAGTGGAGCAAAGGCTCTGATGGAGCGCAGCTGGTAAGCCCCAGTGGCCTAATGGATAAGGCACTGGCCTCCTAAGCCAGGGATTGTGGGTTCGAGTCCCATCTGGGGTGAGGCGGAGCAGAGTGGCGCAGCGGAAGCGTGCTGGGCCCATAACCCAGAGGTCGATGGATCGAAACCATCCTCTGCTAGGCTAACCCTTTAGGTGCCACGATAGTAGAGCCGCACACATTTTGCCTTTCACAACCCACAGCCTGACACGGGAATGAAAACTACGACCGGCAGGCTTTCACTGGGGAACGTGCAGCCATTTCCGTATCCGACTACGCACCTCCTTTGACTTGTCCTGATCATCTCATCTGCATTTTCTCAAATCTGCCTTGCAATCCAATCAAACTGCAAGGAGAGCACTGGAGCTAATGGAAATGAGCGGGCAATCAGAACTGAGGCAGAGCAGAGTGGCGCAGCGGAAGCGTGCTGGGCCCATAACCCAGAGGTCGATGGATCGAAACCATCCTCTGCTAGGCCCAGTTTTTAGATGCCTCTCCTGCGCGTTGACGCGCGCCATTTCCCTCAGAGTCTGGGCCAGCGCTGACAACGGCGAGTGGAGGGGGCTTCGGAGTGGGGAACCTGTAGCCACTTCCACGTTTATATACACGTTCACTTGACTTAGTCTTGATCTTCCCGTCACTTTACACTGTCGTGTAAAATGCAAACACCTCTTCAAACAATCTTCTGACATGGAAACATTTCAAATCAGGAAATATAGCCATGCTCACCTGCCACAGTCAGTCTGGAGTGCTTTCTGCCAGCTCAGGGCCCGAGACCCGAAAATTCAACACAGTGGCTTTGTCCGGCTATCCCGACATTTAAAACATTCCTTTGATACCAGTGGAGCAAAGGCTCTGATGGAGCGCAGCTGGTAAGCCCCAGTGGCCTAATGGATAAGGCACTGGCATCCTAAGCCAGGGATTGTGGGTTCGAGTCCCATCTGGGGTGAGGCGGAGCAGAGTGGCGCAGCGGAAGCAAGCTGGGCCCATAACCCAGAGGTCGATGGATCGAAACCATCCTCTGCTAGGCCGAGTTTTTAGATGCCTCTCCTGCGCGTTGACGCGCGCCATTTCCCTCAGAGTCTGGGCCAGCGCTGACAACGGCGAGTGGAGGGGGCTTCGGAGTGGGGAACCTGTAGCCACTTCCACGTTTATATACACGTTCACTTGACTTAGTCTTGATCTTCCCGTCACTTTACACTGTCGTGTAAAATGCAAACACCTCTTCAAACAATCTTCTGACATGGAAACATTTCAAATCAGGAAATATAGCCATGCTCACCTGCCACAGTCAGTCTGGAGTGCTTTCTGCCAGCTCAGGGCCCGAGACCCGAAAATTCAACACAGTGGCTTTGTCCGGCTATCCCGACATTTAAAACATTCCTTTGATACCAGTGGAGCAAAGGCTCTGATGGAGCGCAGCTGGTAAGCCCCAGTGGCCTAATGGATAAGGCACTGGCCTCCTAAGCCAGGGATTGTGGGTTCGAGTCCCATCTGGGGTGAGGCGGAGCAGAGTGGCGCAGCGGAAGCGTGCTGGGCCCATAACCCAGAGGTCGATGGATCGAAACCATCCTCTGCTAGGCTAACCCTTTAGGTGCCACGATAGTAGAGCCGCACACATTTTGCCTATCACAACCCACAGCCTGACACGGGAATGAAAACTACGACCGGCAGGCTTTCACTGGGGAACGTGCAGCCATTTCCGTATCCGACTACGCACCTCCTTTGACTTGTCCTGATCATCTCATCTGCATTTTCTCAAATCTGCCTTGCAATCCAATCAAACTGCAAGGAGAGCACTGGAGCTAATGGAAATGAGCAGGCAATCAGAACTGAGGCAGAGCAGAGTGGCGCAGCGGAAGCGTGCTGGGCCCATAACCCAGAGGTCGATGGATCGAAACCATCCTCTGCTAGGCCCAGTTTTTAGATGCCTCTCCTGCGCGTTGACGCGCGCCATTTCCCTCAGAGTCTGGGCCAGCGCTGACAACGGCGAGTGGAGGGGGCTTCGGAGTGGGGAACCTGTAGCCACTTCCACGTTTATATACACGTTCACTTGACTTAGTCTTGATCTTCCCGTCACTTTACACTGTCGTGTAAAATGCAAACACCTCTTCAAACAATCTTCTGACATGGAAACATTTCAAATCAGGAAATATAGCCATGCTCACCTGCCACAGTCAGTCTGGAGTGCTTTCTGCCAGCTCAGGGCCCGAGACCCGAAAATTCAACACAGTGGCTTTGTCCGGCTATCCCGACATTTAAAACATTCCTTTGATACCAGTGGAGCAAAGGCTCTGATGGAGCGCAGCTGGTAAGCCCCAGTGGCCTAATGGATAAGGCACTGGCCTCCTAAGCCAGGGATTGTGGGTTCGAGTCCCATCTGGGGTGAGGCGGAGCAGAGTGGCGCAGCGGAAGCGTGCTGGGCCCATAACCCAGAGGTCGATGGATCGAAACCATCCTCTGCTAGGCTAACCCTTTAGGTGCCACGATAGTAGAGCCGCACACATTTTGCCTTTCACAACCCACAGCCTGACACGGGAATGAAAACTACGACCGGCAGGCTTTCACTGGGGAACGTGCAGCCATTTCCGTATCCGACTACGCACCTCCTTTGACTTGTCCTGATCATCTCATCTGCATTTTCTCAAATCTGCCTTGCAATCCAATCAAACTGCAAGGAGAGCACTGGAGCTAATGGAAATTAGCAGGCAATCAGAACTGAGGCAGAGCAGAGTGGCGCAGCGGAAGCGTGCTGGGCCCATAACCCAGAGGTCGATGGATCGAAACCATCCTCTGCTAGGCCGAGTTTTTAGATGCCTCTCCTGCGCGTTGACGCGCGCCATTTCCCTCAGAGTCTGGGCCAGCGCTGACAACGGCGAGTGGAGGGGGCTTCGGAGTGGGGAACCTGTAGCCACTTCCACGTTTATATACACGTTCACTTGACTTAGTCTTGATCTTCCCGTCACTTTACACTGTCGTGTAAAATGCAAACACCTCTTCAAACAATCTTCTGACATGGAAACATTTCAAATCAGGAAATATAGCCATGCTCACCTGCCACAGTCAGTCTGGAGTGCTTTCTGCCAGCTCAGGGCCCGAGACCCGAAAATTCAACACAGTGGCTTTGTCCGGCTATCCCGACATTTAAAACATTCCTTTGATACCAGTGGAGCAAAGGCTCTGATGGAGCGCAGCTGGTAAGCCCCAGTGGCCTAATGGATAAGGCACTGGCCTCCTAAGCCAGGGATTGTGGGTTCGAGTCCCATCTGGGGTGAGGCGGAGCAGAGTGGCGCAGCGGAAGCGTGCTGGGCCCATAACCCAGAGGTCGATGGATCGAAACCATCCTCTGCTAGGCTAACCCTTTAGGTGCCACGATAGTAGAGCCGCACACATTTTGCCTATCACAACCCACAGCCTGACACGGGAATGAAAACTACGACCGGCAGGCTTTCACTGGGGAACGTGCAGCCATTTCCGTATCCGACTACGCACCTCCTTTGACTTGTCCTGATCATCTCATCTGCATTTTCTCAAATCTGCCTTGCAATCCAATCAAACTGCAAGGAGAGCACTGGAGCTAATGGAAATGAGCAAGCAATCAGAACTGAGGCAGAGCAGAGTGGCGCAGCGGAAGCGTGCTGGGCCCATAACCCAGAGGTCGATGGATCGAAACCAACCTCTGCTAGGCCGAGTTTTTAGATGCCTCTCCTGCGCGTTGACGCGCGCCATTTCCCTCAGAGTCTGGGCCAGCGCTGACAACGGCGAGTGGAGGGGGCTTCGGAGTGGGGAACCTGTAGCCACTTCCACGTTTATATACACGTTCACTTGACTTAGTCTTGATCTTCCCGTCACTTTACACTGTCGTGTAAAATGCAAACACCTCTTCAAACAATCTTCTGACATGGAAACATTTCAAATCAGGAAATATAGCCATGCTCACCTGCCACAGTCAGTCTGGAGTGCTTTCTGCCAGCTCAGGGCCCGAGACCCGAAAATTCAACACAGTGGCTTTGTCCGGCTATCCCGACATTTAAAACATTCCTTTGATACCAGTGGAGCAAAGGCTCTGATGGAGCGCAGCTGGTAAGCCCCAGTGGCCTAATGGATAAGGCACTGGCCTCCTAAGCCAGGGATTGTGGGTTCGAGTCCCATCTGGGGTGAGGCGGAGCAGAGTGGCGCAGCGGAAGCGTGCTGGGCCCATAACCCAGAGGTCGATGGATCGAAACCATCCTCTGCTAGGCTAACCCTTTAGGTGCCACGATAGTAGAGCCGCACACATTTTGCCTTTCACAACCCACAGCCTGACACGGGAATGAAAACTACGACCGGCAGGCTTTCACTGGGGAACGTGCAGCCATTTCCGTATCCGACTACGCACCTCCTTTGACTTGTCCTGATCATCTCATCTGCATTTTCTCAAATCTGCCTTGCAATCCAATCAAACTGCAAGGAGAGCACTGGAGCTAATGGAAATGAGCGGGCAATCAGAACTGAGGCAGAGCAGAGTGGCGCAGCGGAAGCGTGCTGGGCCCATAACCCAGAGGTCGATGGATCGAAACCATCCTCTGCTAGGCCCAGTTTTTAGATGCCTCTCCTGCGCGTTGACGCGCGCCATTTCCCTCAGAGTCTGGGCCAGCGCTGACAACGGCGAGTGGAGGGGGCTTCGGAGTGGGGAACCTGTAGCCACTTCCACGTTTATATACACGTTCACTTGACTTAGTCTTGATCTTCCCGTCACTTTACACTGTCGTGTAAAATGCAAACACCTCTTCAAACAATGTTCTGACATGGAAACATTTCAAATCAGGAAATATAGCCATGCTCACCTGCCACAGTCAGTCTGGAGTGCTTTCTGCCAGCTCAGGGCCCGAGACCCGAAAATTCAACACAGTGGCTTTGTCCGGCTATCCCGACATTTAAAACATTCCTTTGATACCAGTGGAGCAAAGGCTCTGATGGAGCGCAGCTGGTAAGCCCCAGTGGCCTAATGGATAAGGCACTGGCCTCCTAAGCCAGGGATTGTGGGTTCGAGTCCCATCTGGGGTGAGGCGGAGCAGAGTGGCGCAGCGGAAGCGTGCTGGGCCCATAACCCAGAGGTCGATGGATCGAAACCATCCTCTGCTAGGCCGAGTTTTTAGATGCCTCTCCTGCGCGTTGACGCGCGCCATTTCCCTCAGAGTCTGGGCCAGCGCTGACAACGGCGAGTGGAGGGGGCTTCGGAGTGGGGAACCTGTAGCCACTTCCACGTTTATATACACGTTCACTTGACTTAGTCTTGATCTTCCCGTCACTTTACACTGTCGTGTAAAATGCAAACACCTCTTCAAACAATCTTCTGACATGGAAACATTTCAAATCAGGAAATATAGCCATGCTCACCTGCCACAGTCAGTCTGGAGTGCTTTCTGCCAGCTCAGGGCCCGAGACCCGAAAATTCAACACAGTGGCTTTGTCCGGCTATCCCGACATTTAAAACATTCCTTTGATACCAGTGGAGCAAAGGCTCTGATGGAGCGCAGCTGGTAAGCCCCAGTGGCCTAATGGATAAGGCACTGGCCTCCTAAGCCAGGGATTGTGGGTTCGAGTCCCATCTGGGGTGAGGCGGAGCAGAGTGGCGCAGCGGAAGCGTGCTGGGCCCATAACCCAGAGGTCGATGGATCGAAACCATCCTCTGCTAGGCTAACCCTTTAGGTGCCACGATAGTAGAGCCGCACACATTTTGCCTATCACAACCCACAGCCTGACACGGGAATGAAAACTACGACCGGCAGGCTTTCACTGGGGAACGTGCAGCCATTTCCGTATCCGACTACGCACCTCCTTTGACTTGTCCTGATCATCTCATCTGCATTTTCTCAAATCTGCCTTGCAATCCAATCAAACTGCAAGGAGAGCACTGGAGCTAATGGAAATGAGCAGGCAATCAGAACTGAGGCAGAGCAGAGTGGCGCAGCGGAAGCGTGCTGGGCCCATAACCCAGAGGTCGATGGATCGAAACCATCCTCTGCTAGGCCCAGTTTTTAGATGCCTCTCCTGCGCGTTGACGCGCGCCATTTCCCTCAGAGTCTGGGCCAGCGCTGACAACGGCGAGTGGAGGGGGCTTCGGAGTGGGGAACCTGTAGCCACTTCCACGTTTATATACACGTTCACTTGACTTAGTCTTGATCTTCCCGTCACTTTACACTGTCGTGTAAAATGCAAACACCTCTTCAAACAATCTTCTGACATGGAAACATTTCAAATCAGGAAATATAGCCATGCTCACCTGCCACAGTCAGTCTGGAGTGCTTTCTGCCAGCTCAGGGCCCGAGACCCGAAAATTCAACACAGTGGCTTTGTCCGGCTATCCCGACATTTAAAACATTCCTTTGATACCAGTGGAGCAAAGGCTCTGATGGAGCGCAGCTGGTAAGCCCCAGTGGCCTAATGGATAAGGCACTGGCCTCCTAAGCCAGGGATTGTGGGTTCGAGTCCCATCTGGGGTGAGGCGGAGCAGAGTGGCGCAGCGGAAGCGTGCTGGGCCCATAACCCAGAGGTCGATGGATCGAAACCATCCTCTGCTAGGCTAACCCTTTAGGTGCCACGATAGTAGAGCCGCACACATTTTGCCTTTCACAACCCACAGCCTGACACGGGAATGAAAACTACGACCGGCAGGCTTTCACTGGGGAACGTGCAGCCATTTCCGTATCCGACTACGCACCTCCTTTGACTTGTCCTGATCATCTCATCTGCATTTTCTCAAATCTGCCTTGCAATCCAATCAAACTGCAAGGAGAGCACTGGAGCTAATGGAAATTAGCAGGCAATCAGAACTGAGGCAGAGCAGAGTGGCGCAGCGGAAGCGTGCTGGGCCCATAACCCAGAGGTCGATGGATCGAAACCATCCTCTGCTAGGCCGAGTTTTTAGATGCCTCTCCTGCGCGTTGACGCGCGCCATTTCCCTCAGAGTCTGGGCCAGCGCTGACAACGGCGAGTGGAGGGGGCTTCGGAGTGGGGAACCTGTAGCCACTTCCACGTTTATATACACGTTCACTTGACTTAGTCTTGATCTTCCCGTCACTTTACACTGTCGTGTAAAATGCAAACACCTCTTCAAACAATCTTCTGACATGGAAACATTTCAAATCAGGAAATATAGCCATGCTCACCTGCCACAGTCAGTCTGGAGTGCTTTCTGCCAGCTCAGGGCCCGAGACCCGAAAATTCAACACAGTGGCTTTGTCCGGCTATCCCGACATTTAAAACATTCCTTTGATACCAGTGGAGCAAAGGCTCTGATGGAGCGCAGCTGGTAAGCCCCAGTGGCCTAATGGATAAGGCACTGGCCTCCTAAGCCAGGGATTGTGGGTTCGAGTCCCATCTGGGGTGAGGCGGAGCAGAGTGGCGCAGCGGAAGCGTGCTGGGCCCATAACCCAGAGGTCGATGGATCGAAACCATCCTCTGCTAGGCTAACCCTTTAGGTGCCACGATAGTAGAGCCGCACACATTTTGCCTATCACAACCCACAGCCTGACACGGGAATGAAAACTACGACCGGCAGGCTTTCACTGGGGAACGTGCAGCCATTTCCGTATCCGACTACGCACCTCCTTTGACTTGTCCTGATCATCTCATCTGCATTTTCTCAAATCTGCCTTGCAATCCAATCAAACTGCAAGGAGAGCACTGGAGCTAATGGAAATGAGCAAGCAATCAGAACTGAGGCAGAGCAGAGTGGCGCAGCGGAAGCGTGCTGGGCCCATAACCCAGAGGTCGATGGATCGAAACCAACCTCTGCTAGGCCGAGTTTTTAGATGCCTCTCCTGCGCGTTGACGCGCGCCATTTCCCTCAGAGTCTGGGCCAGCGCTGACAACGGCGAGTGGAGGGGGCTTCGGAGTGGGGAACCTGTAGCCACTTCCACGTTTATATACACGTTCACTTGACTTAGTCTTGATCTTCCCGTCACTTTACACTGTCGTGTAAAATGCAAACACCTCTTCAAACAATCTTCTGACATGGAAACATTTCAAATCAGGAAATATAGCCATGCTCACCTGCCACAGTCAGTCTGGAGTGCTTTCTGCCAGCTCAGGGCCCGAGACCCGAAAATTCAACACAGTGGCTTTGTCCGGCTATCCCGACATTTAAAACATTCCTTTGATACCAGTGGAGCAAAGGCTCTGATGGAGCGCAGCTGGTAAGCCCCAGTGGCCTAATGGATAAGGCACTGGCCTCCTAAGCCAGGGATTGTGGGTTCGAGTCCCATCTGGGGTGAGGCGGAGCAGAGTGGCGCAGCGGAAGCGTGCTGGGCCCATAACCCAGAGGTCGATGGATCGAAACCATCCTCTGCTAGGCTAACCCTTTAGGTGCCACGATAGTAGAGCCGCACACATTTTGCCTTTCACAACCCACAGCCTGACACGGGAATGAAAACTACGACCGGCAGGCTTTCACTGGGGAACGTGCAGCCATTTCCGTATCCGACTACGCACCTCCTTTGACTTGTCCTGATCATCTCATCTGCATTTTCTCAAATCTGCCTTGCAATCCAATCAAACTGCAAGGAGAGCACTGGAGCTAATGGAAATGAGCGGGCAATCAGAACTGAGGCAGAGCAGAGTGGCGCAGCGGAAGCGTGCTGGGCCCATAACCCAGAGGTCGATGGATCGAAACCATCCTCTGCTAGGCCCAGTTTTTAGATGCCTCTCCTGCGCGTTGACGCGCGCCATTTCCCTCAGAGTCTGGGCCAGCGCTGACAACGGCGAGTGGAGGGGGCTTCGGAGTGGGGAACCTGTAGCCACTTCCACGTTTATATACACGTTCACTTGACTTAGTCTTGATCTTCCCGTCACTTTACACTGTCGTGTAAAATGCAAACACCTCTTCAAACAATGTTCTGACATGGAAACATTTCAAATCAGGAAATATAGCCATGCTCACCTGCCACAGTCAGTCTGGAGTGCTTTCTGCCAGCTCAGGGCCCGAGACCCGAAAATTCAACACAGTGGCTTTGTCCGGCTATCCCGACATTTAAAACATTCCTTTGATACCAGTGGAGCAAAGGCTCTGATGGAGCGCAGCTGGTAAGCCCCAGTGGCCTAATGGATAAGGCACTGGCCTCCTAAGCCAGGGATTGTGGGTTCGAGTCCCATCTGGGGTGAGGCGGAGCAGAGTGGCGCAGCGGAAGCGTGCTGGGCCCATAACCCAGAGGTCGATGGATCGAAACCATCCTCTGCTAGGCCGAGTTTTTAGATGCCTCTCCTGCGCGTTGACGCGCGCCATTTCCCTCAGAGTCTGGGCCAGCGCTGACAACGGCGAGTGGAGGGGGCTTCGGAGTGGGGAACCTGTAGCCACTTCCACGTTTATATACACGTTCACTTGACTTAGTCTTGATCTTCCCGTCACTTTACACTGTCGTGTAAAATGCAAACACCTCTTCAAACAATCTTCTGACATGGAAACATTTCAAATCAGGAAATATAGCCATGCTCACCTGCCACAGTCAGTCTGGAGTGCTTTCTGCCAGCTCAGGGCCCGAGACCCGAAAATTCAACACAGTGGCTTTGTCCGGCTATCCCGACATTTAAAACATTCCTTTGATACCAGTGGAGCAAAGGCTCTGATGGAGCGCAGCTGGTAAGCCCCAGTGGCCTAATGGATAAGGCACTGGCCTCCTAAGCCAGGGATTGTGCGTTCGAGTCCCATCTGGGGTGAGGCGGAGCAGAGTGGCGCAGCGGAAGCGTGCTGGGCCCATAACCCAGAGGTCGATGGATCGAAACCATCCTCTGCTAGGCTAACCCTTTAGGTGCCACGATAGTAGAGCCGCACACATTTTGCCTTTCACAACCCACAGCCTGACACGGGAATGAAAACTACGACCGGCAGGCTTTCACTGGGGAACGTGCAGCCATTTCCGTATCCGACTACGCACCTCCTTTGACTTGTCCTGATCATCTCATCTGCATTTTCTCAAATCTGCCTTGCAATCCAATCAAACTGCAAGGAGAGCACTGGAGCTAATGGAAATTAGCAGGCAATCAGAACTGAGGCAGAGCAGAGTGGCGCAGCGGAAGCGTGCTGGGCCCATAACCCAGAGGTCGATGGATCGAAACCATCCTCTGCTAGGCCGAGTTTTTAGATGCCTCTCCTGCGCGTTGACGCGCGCCATTTCCCTCAGAGTCTGGGCCAGCGCTGACAACGGCGAGTGGAGGGGGCTTCGGAGTGGGGAACCTGTAGCCACTTCCACGTTTATATACACGTTCACTTGACTTAGTCTTGATCTTCCCGTCACTTTACACTGTCGTGTAAAATGCAAACACCTCTTCAAACAATCTTCTGACATGGAAACATTTCAAATCAGGAAATATAGCCATGCTCACCTGCCACAGTCAGTCTGGAGTGCTTTCTGCCAGCTCAGGGCCCGAGACCCGAAAATTCAACACAGTGGCTTTGTCCGGCTATCCCGACATTTAAAACATTCCTTTGATACCAGTGGAGCAAAGGCTCTGATGGAGCGCAGCTGGTAAGCCCCAGTGGCCTAATGGATAAGGCACTGGCCTCCTAAGCCAGGGATTGTGGGTTCGAGTCCCATCTGGGGTGAGGCGGAGCAGAGTGGCGCAGCGGAAGCGTGCTGGGCCCATAACCCAGAGGTCGATGGATCGAAACCATCCTCTGCTAGGCTAACCCTTTAGGTGCCACGATAGTAGAGCCGCACACATTTTGCCTTTCACAACCCACAGCCTGACACGGGAATGAAAACTACGACCGGCAGGCTTTCACTGGGGAACGTGCAGCCATTTCCGTATCCGACTACGCACCTCCTTTGACTTGTCCTGATCATCTCATCTGCATTTTCTCAAATCTGCCTTGCAATCCAATCAAACTGCAAGGAGAGCACTGGAGCTAATGGAAATGAGCGGGCAATCAGAACTGAGGCAGAGCAGAGTGGCGCAGCGGAAGCGTGCTGGGCCCATAACCCAGAGGTCGATGGATCGAAACCATCCTCTGCTAGGCCCAGTTTTTAGATGCCTCTCCTGCGCGTTGACGCGCGCCATTTCCCTCAGAGTCTGGGCCAGCGCTGACAACGGCGAGTGGAGGGGGCTTCGGAGTGGGGAACCTGTAGCCACTTCCACGTTTATATACACGTTCACTTGACTTAGTCTTGATCTTCCCGTCACTTTACACTGTCGTGTAAAATGCAAACACCTCTTCAAACAATCTTCTGACATGGAAACATTTCAAATCAGGAAATATAGCCATGCTCACCTGCCACAGTCAGTCTGGAGTGCTTTCTGCCAGCTCAGGGCCCGAGACCCGAAAATTCAACACAGTGGCTTTGTCCGGCTATCCCGACATTTAAAACATTCCTTTGATACCAGTGGAGCAAAGGCTCTGATGGAGCGCAGCTGGTAAGCCCCAGTGGCCTAATGGATAAGGCACTGGCCTCCTAAGCCATGGATTGTGGGTTCGAGTCCCATCTGGGGTGAGGCGGAGCAGAGTGGCGCAGCGGAAGCGTGCTGGGCCCATAACCCAGAGGTCGATGGATCGAAACCATCCTCTGCTAGGCTAACCCTTTAGGTGCCACGATAGTAGAGCCGCACACATTTTGCCTTTCACAACCCACAGCCTGACACGGGAATGAAAACTACGACCGGCAGGCTTTCACTGGGGAACGTGCAGCCATTTCCGTATCCGACTACGCACCTCCTTTGACTTGTCCTGATCATCTCATCTGCATTTTCTCAAATCTGCCTTGCAATCCAATCAAACTGCAAGGAGAGCACTGGAGCTAATGGAAATGAGCGGGCAATCAGAACTGAGGCAGAGCAGAGTGGCGCAGCGGAAGCGTGCTGGGCCCATAACCCAGAGGTCGATGGATCGAAACCATCCTCTGCTAGGCCCAGTTTTTAGATGCCTCTCCTGCGCGTTGACGCGCGCCATTTCCCTCAGAGTCTGGGCCAGCGCTGACAACGGCGAGTGGAGGGGGCTTCGGAGTGGGGAACCTGTAGCCACTTCCACGTTTATATACACGTTCACTTGACTTAGTCTTGATCTTCCCGTCACTTTACACTGTCGTGTAAAATGCAAACACCTCTTCAAACAATCTTCTGACATGGAAACATTTCAAATCAGGAAATATAGCCATGCTCACCTGCCACAGTCAGTCTGGAGTGCTTTCTGCCAGCTCAGGGCCCGAGACCCGAAAATTCAACACAGTGGCTTTGTCCGGCTATCCCGACATTTAAAACATTCCTTTGATACCAGTGGAGCAAAGGCTCTGATGGAGCGCAGCTGGTAAGCCCCAGTGGCCTAATGGATAAGGCACTGGCATCCTAAGCCAGGGATTGTGGGTTCGAGTCCCATCTGGGGTGAGGCGGAGCAGAGTGGCGCAGCGGAAGCAAGCTGGGCCCATAACCCAGAGGTCGATGGATCGAAACCATCCTCTGCTAGGCCGAGTTTTTAGATGCCTCTCCTGCGCGTTGACGCGCGCCATTTCCCTCAGAGTCTGGGCCAGCGCTGACAACGGCGAGTGGAGGGGGCTTCGGAGTGGGGAACCTGTAGCCACTTCCACGTTTATATACACGTTCACTTGACTTAGTCTTGATCTTCCCGTCACTTTACACTGTCGTGTAAAATGCAAACACCTCTTCAAACAATCTTCTGACATGGAAACATTTCAAATCAGGAAATATAGCCATGCTCACCTGCCACAGTCAGTCTGGAGTGCTTTCTGCCAGCTCAGGGCCCGAGACCCGAAAATTCAACACAGTGGCTTTGTCCGGCTATCCCGACATTTAAAACATTCCTTTGATACCAGTGGAGCAAAGGCTCTGATGGAGCGCAGCTGGTAAGCCCCAGTGGCCTAATGGATAAGGCACTGGCCTCCTAAGCCAGGGATTGTGGGTTTGAGTCCCATCTGGGGTGAGGCGGAGCAGAGTGGCGCAGCGGAAGCGTGCTGGGCCCATAACCCAGAGGTCGATGGATCGAAACCATCCTCTGCTAGGCTAACCCTTTAGGTGCCACGATAGTAGAGCCGCACACATTTTGCCTATCACAACCCACAGCCTGACACGGGAATGAAAACTACGACCGGCAGGCTTTCACTGGGGAACGTGCAGCCATTTCCGTATCCGACTACGCACCTCCTTTGACTTGTCCTGATCATCTCATCTGCATTTTCTCAAATCTGCCTTGCAATCCAATCAAACTGCAAGGAGAGCACTGGAGCTAATGGAAATGAGCAGGCAATCAGAACTGAGGCAGAGCAGAGTGGCGCAGCGGAAGCGTGCTGGGCCCATAACCCAGAGGTCGATGGATCGAAACCATCCTCTGCTAGGCCCAGTTTTTAGATGCCTCTCCTGCGCGTTGACGCGCGCCATTTCCCTCAGAGTCTGGGCCAGCGCTGACAACGGCGAGTGGAGGGGGCTTCGGAGTGGGGAACCTGTAGCCACTTCCACGTTTATATACACGTTCACTTGACTTAGTCTTGATCTTCCCGTCACTTTACACTGTCGTGTAAAATGCAAACACCTCTTCAAACAATCTTCTGACATGGAAACATTTCAAATCAGGAAATATAGCCATGCTCACCTGCCACAGTCAGTCTGGAGTGCTTTCTGCCAGCTCAGGGCCCGAGACCCGAAAATTCAACACAGTGGCTTTGTCCGGCTATCCCGACATTTAAAACATTCCTTTGATACCAGTGGAGCAAAGGCTCTGATGGAGCGCAGCTGGTAAGCCCCAGTGGCCTAATGGATAAGGCACTGGCCTCCTAAGCCAGGGATTGTGGGTTCGAGTCCCATCTGGGGTGAGGCGGAGCAGAGTGGCGCAGCGGAAGCGTGCTGGGCCCATAACCCAGAGGTCGATGGATCGATCGAAACCATCCTCTGCTAGGCTAACCCTTTAGGTGCCACGATAGTAGAGCCGCACACATTTTGCCTTTCACAACCTACAGCCTGACACGGGAATGAAAACTACGACCGGCAGGCTTTCACTGGGGAACGTGCAGCCATTTCCGTATCCGACTACGCACCTCCTTTGACTTGTCCTGATCATCATCTGCATTTTCTCAAATCTGCCTTGCAATCCAATCAAACTGCAAGGAGAGCACTGGAGCTAATGGAAATTAGCAGGCAATCAGAACTGAGGCAGAGCAGAGTGGCGCAGCGGAAGCGTGCTGGGCCCATAACCCAGAGGTCGATGGATCGAAACCATCCTCTGCTAGGCCGAGTTTTTAGATGCCTCTCCTGCGCGTTGACGCGCGCCATTTCCCTCAGAGTCTGGGCCAGCGCTGACAACGGCGAGTGGAGGGGGCTTCGGAGTGGGGAACCTGTAGCCACTTCCACGTTTATATACACGTTCACTTGACTTAGTCTTGATCTTCCCGTCACTTTACACTGTCGTGTAAAATGCAAACACCTCTTCAAACAATCTTCTGACATGGAAACATTTCAAATCAGGAAATATAGCCATGCTCACCTGCCACAGTCAGTCTGGAGTGCTTTCTGCCAGCTCAGGGCCCGAGACCCGAAAATTCAACACAGTGGCTTTGTCCGGCTATCCCGACATTTAAAACATTCCTTTGATACCAGTGGAGCAAAGGCTCTGATGGAGCGCAGCTGGTAAGCCCCAGTGGCCTAATGGATAAGGCACTGGCCTCCTAAGCCAGGGATTGTGGGTTCGAGTCCCATCTGGGGTGAGGCGGAGCAGAGTGGCGCAGCGGAAGCGTGCTGGGCCCATAACCCAGAGGTCGATGGATCGAAACCATCCTCTGCTAGGCTAACCCTTTAGGTGCCACGATAGTAGAGCCGCACACATTTTGCCTTTCACAACCCACAGCCTGACACGGGAATGAAAACTACGACCGGCAGGCTTTCACTGGGGAACGTGCAGCCATTTCCGTATCCGACTACGCACCTCCTTTGACTTGTCCTGATCATCTCATCTGCATTTTCTCAAATCTGCCTTGCAATCCAATCAAACTGCAAGGAGAGCACTGGAGCTAATGGAAATTAGCAGGCAATCAGAACTGAGGCAGAGCAGAGTGGCGCAGCGGAAGCGTGCTGGGCCCATAACCCAGAGGTCGATGGATCGAAACCATCCTCTGCTAGGCCCAGTTTTTAGATGCCTCTCCTGCGCGTTGACGCGCGCCATTTCCCTCAGAGTCTGGGCCAGCGCTGACAACGGCGAGTGGAGGGGGCTTCGGAGTGGGGAACCTGTAGCCACTTCCACGTTTATATACACGTTCACTTGACTTAGTCTTGATCTTCCCGTCACTTTACACTGTCGTGTAAAATGCAAACACCTCTTCAAACAATCTTCTGACATGGAAACATTTCAAATCAGGAAATATAGCCATGCTCACCTGCCACAGTCAGTCTGGAGTGCTTTCTGCCAGCTCAGGGCCCGAGACCCGAAAATTCAACACAGTGGCTTTGTCCGGCTATCCCGACATTTAAAACATTCCTTTGATACCAGTGGAGCAAAGGCTCTGATGGAGCGCAGCTGGTAAGCCCCAGTGGCCTAATGGATAAGGCACTGGCCTCCTAAGCCAGGGATTGTGGGTTCGAGTCCCATCTGGGGTGAGGCGGAGCAGAGTGGCGCAGCGGAAGCGTGCTGGGCCCATAACCCAGAGGTCGATGGATCGAAACCATCCTCTGCTAGGCTAACCCTTTAGGTGCCACGATAGTAGAGCCGCACACATTTTGCCTATCACAACCCACAGCCTGACACGGGAATGAAAACTACGACCGGCAGGCTTTCACTGGGGAACGTGCAGCCATTTCCGTATCCGACTACGCACCTCCTTTGACTTGTCCTGATCATCTCATCTGCATTTTCTCAAATCTGCCTTGCAATCCAATCAAACTGCAAGGAGAGCACTGGAGCTAATGGAAATGAGCAGGCAATCAGAACTGAGGCAGAGCAGAGTGGCGCAGCGGAAGCGTGCTGGGTCCATAACCCAGAGGTCGATGGATCGAAACCATCCTCTGCTAGGCCCAGTTTTTAGATGCCTCTCCTGCGCGTTGACGCGCGCCAATTCCCTCAGAGTCTGGGCCAGCGCTGACAACGGCGAGTGGAGGGGGCTTCGGAGTGGGGAACCTGTAGCCACTTCCACGTTTATATACACGTTCACTTGACTTAGTCTTGATCTTCCCGTCACTTTACACTGTCGTGTAAAATGCAAACACCTCTTCAAACAATCTTCTGACATGGAAACATTTCAAATCAGGAAATATAGCCATGCTCACCTGCCACAGTCAGTCTGGAGTGCTTTCTGCCAGCTCAGGGCCCGAGACCCGAAAATTCAACACAGTGGCTTTGTCCGGCTATCCCGACATTTAAAACATTCCTTTGATACCAGTGGAGCAAAGGCTCTGATGGAGCGCAGCTGGTAAGCCCCAGTGGCCTAATGGATAAGGCACTGGCCTCCTAAGCCAGGGATTGTGGGTTCGAGTCCCATCTGGGGTGAGGCGGAGCAGAGTGGCGCAGCGGAAGCGTGCTGGGCCCATAACCCAGAGGTCGATGGATCGAAACCATCCTCTGCTAGGCTAACCCTTTAGGTGCCACGATAGTAGAGCCGCACACATTTTGCCTTTCACAACCCACAGCCTGACACGGGAATGAAAACTACGACCGGCAGGCTTTCACTGGGGAACGTGCAGCCATTTCCGTATCCGACTACGCACCTCCTTTGACTTGTCCTGATCATCTCATCTGCATTTTCTCAAATCTGCCTTGCAATCCAATCAAACTGCAAGGAGAGCACTGGAGCTAATGGAAATGAGCGGGCAATCAGAACTGAGGCAGAGCAGAGTGGCGCAGCGGAAGCGTGCTGGGCCCATAACCCAGAGGTCGATGGATCGAAACCATCCTCTGCTAGGCCGAGTTTTTAGATGCCTCTCCTGCGCGTTGACGCGCGCCATTTCCCTCAGAGTCTGGGCCAGCGCTGACAACGGCGAGTGGAGGGGGCTTCGGAGTGGGGAACCTGTAGCCACTTCCACGTTTATATACACGTTCACTTGACTTAGTCTTGATCTTCCCGTCACTTTACACTGTCGTGTAAAATGCAAACACCTCTTCAAACAATCTTCTGACATGGAAACATTTCAAATCAGGAAATATAGCCATGCTCACCTGCCACAGTCAGTCTGGAGTGCTTTCTGCCAGCTCAGGGCCCGAGACCCGAAAATTCAACACAGTGGCTTTGTCCGGCTATCCCGACATTTAAAACATTCCTTTGATACCAGTGGAGCAAAGGCTCTGATGGAGCGCAGCTGGTAAGCCCCAGTGGCCTAATGGATAAGGCACTGGCCTCCTAAGCCAGGGATTGTGGGTTCGAGTCCCATCTGGGGTGAGGCGGAGCAGAGTGGCGCAGCGGAAGCGTGCTGGGCCCATAACCCAGAGGTCGATGGATCGAAACCATCCTCTGCTAGGCTAACCCTTTAGGTGCCACGATAGTAGAGCCGCACACATTTTGCCTTTCACAACCCACAGCCTGACACGGGAATGAAAACTACGACCGGCAGGCTTTCACTGGGGAACGTGCAGCCATTTCCGTATCCGACTACGCTCCTCCTTTGACTTGTCCTGATCATCTCATCTGCATTTTCTCAAATCTGCCTTGCAATCCAATCAAACTGCAAGGAGAGCACTGGAGCTAATGGAAATGAGCAGGCAATCAGAACTGAGGCAGAGCAGAGTGGCGCAGCGGAAGCGTGCTGGGCCCATAACCCAGAGGTCGATGGATCGAAACCATCCTCTGCTAGGCCGAGTTTTTAGATGCCTCTCCTGCGCGTTGACGCGCGCCATTTCCCTCAGAGTCTGGGCCAGCGCTGACAACGGCGAGTGGAGGGGGCTTCGGAGTGGGGAACCTGTAGCCACTTCCACGTTTATATACACGTTCACTTGACTTAGTCTTGATCTTCCCGTCACTTTACACTGTCGTGTAAAATGCAAACACCTCTTCAAACAATCTTCTGACATGGAAACATTTCAAATCAGGAAATATAGCCATGCTCACCTGCCACAGTCAGTCTGGAGTGCTTTCTGCCAGCTCAGGGCCCGAGACCCGAAAATTCAACACAGTGGCTTTGTCCGGCTATCCCGACATTTAAAACATTCCTTTGATACCAGTGGAGCAAAGGCTCTGATGGAGCGCAGCTGGTAAGCCCCAGTGGCCTAATGGATAAGGCACTGGCCTCCTAAGCCAGGGATTGTGGGTTCGAGTCCCATCTGGGATGAGGCGGAGCAGAGTGGCACAGCGGAAGCGTGCTGGGCCCATAACCCAGAGGTCGATGGATCGAAACCATCCTCTGCTAGGCTAACCCTTTAGGTGCCACGATAGTAGAGCCGCACACATTTTGCCTTTCGCAACCCACAGCCTGACACGGGAATGAAAACTACGACCGGCAGGCTTTCACTGGGGAACGTGCAGCCATTTCCGTATCCGACTACGCACCTCCTTTGACTTGTCCTGATCATCTCATCTGCATTTTCTCAAATCTGCCTTGCAATCCAATCAAACTGCAAGGAGAGCACTGGAGCTAATGGAAATGAGCAGGCAATCAGAACAGAGGCAGAGCAGAGTGGCGCAGCGGAAGCGTGCTGGGCCCATAACCCAGAGGTCGATGGATCGAAACCATCCTCTGCTAGGCCGAGTTTTTAGATGCCTCTCCTGCGCGTTGACGCGCGCCATTTCCCTCAGAGTCTGGGCCAGCGCTGACAACGGCGAGTGGAGGGGGCTTCGGAGTGGGGAACCTGTAGCCACTTCCACGTTTATATACACGTTCACTTGACTTAGTCTTGATCGATCTTCCCGTCACTTTACACTGTCGTGTAAAATGCAAACACCTCTTCAAACAATCTTCTGACATGGAAACATTTCAAATCAGGAAATATAGCCATGCTCACCTGCCACAGTCAGTCTGGAGTGCTTTCTGCCAGCTCAGGGCCCGAGACCCGAAAATTCAACACAGTGGCTTTGTCCGGCTATCCCGACATTTAAAACATTCCTTTGATACCAGTGGAGCAAAGGCTCTGATGGAGCGCAGCTGGTAAGCCCCAGTGGCCTAATGGATAAGGCACTGGCCTCCTAAGCCAGGGATTGTGGGTTCGAGTCCCATCTGGGGTGAGGCGGAGCAGAGTGGACAGCGGAAGCGTGCTGGGCCCATAACCCAGAGGTCGATGGATCGAAACCATCCTCTGCTAGGCTAACCCTTTAGGTGCCACGATAGTAGAGCCGCACACATTTTGCCTTTCACAACCCACAGCCTGACACGGGAATGAAAACTACGACCGGCAGGCTTTCACTGGGGAACGTGCAGCCATTTCCGTATCCGACTACGCACCTCCTTTGACTTGTCCTGATCATCTCATCTGCATTTTCTCAAATCTGCCTTGCAATCCAATCAAACTGCAAGGAGAGCACTGGAGCTAATGGAAATGAGCAGGCAATCAGAACTGAGGCAGAGCAGAGTGGCGCAGCGGAAGCGTGCTGGGCCCATAACCCAGAGGTCGATGGATCGAAACCATCCTCTGCTAGGCCGAGTTTTTAGATGCCTCTCCTGCGCGTTGACGCGCGCCATTTCCCTCAGAGTCTGGGCCAGCGCTGACAACGGCGAGTGGAGGGGGCTTCGGAGTGGGGAACCTGCAGCCACTTCCACGTTTATATACACGTTCACTTGACTTAGTCTTGATCTTCCCGTCACTTTACACTGTCGTGTAAAATGCAAACACCTCTTCAAACAATCTTCTGACATGGAAACATTTCAAATCAGGAAATATAGCCATGCTCACCTGCCACAGTCAGTCTGGAGTGCTTTCTGCCAGCTCAGGGCCCGAGACGAGAAAATTCAACACAGTGGCTTTGTCCGGCTATCCCGACATTTAAAACATTCCTTTGATACCAGTGGAGCAAAGGCTCTGATGGAGCGCAGCTGGTAAGCCCCAGTGGCCTAATGGATAAGGCACTGGCCTCCTAAGCCAGGGATTGTGGGTTCGAGTCCCATCTGGGGTGAGGCGGAGCAGAGTGGCGCAGCGGAAGCGTGCTGGGCCCATAACCCAGAGGTCGATGGATCGAAACCATCCTCTGCTAGGCTAACCCTTTAGGTGCCACGATAGTAGAGCCGCACACATTTTGCCTTTCACAACCCACAGCCTGACACGGGAATGAAAACTACGACCGGCAGGCTTTCACTGGGGAACGTGCAGCCATTTCCGTATCCGACTACGCACCTCCTTTGACTTGTCCTGATCATCTCATCTGCATTTTCTCAAATCTGCCTTGCAATCCAATCAAACTGCAAGGAGAGCACTGGAGCTAATGGAAATGAGCAGGCAATCAGAACTGAGGCAGAGCAGAGTGGCGCAGCGGAAGCGTGCTGGGCCCATAACCCAGAGGTCGATGGATCGAAACCATCCTCTGCTAGGCCGAGTTTTTAGATGCCTCTCCTGCGCGTTGACGCGCGCCATTTCCCTCAGAGTCTGGGCCAGCGCTGACAACGGCGAGTGGAGGGGGCTTCGGAGTGGGGAACCTGTAGCCACTTCCACGTTTATATACACGTTCACTTGACTTAGTCTTGATCTTCCCGTCACTTTACACTGTCGTGTAAAATGCAAACACCTCTTCAAACAATCTTCTGACATGGAAACATTTCAAATCAGGAAATATAGCCATGCTCACCTGCCACAGTCAGTCTGGAGTGCTTTCTGCCAGCTCAGGGCCCGAGACCCGAAAATTCAACACAGTGGCTTTGTCCGGCTATCCCGACATTTAAAACATTCCTTTGATACCAGTGGAGCAAAGGCTCTGATGGAGCGCAGCTGGTAAGCCCCAGTGGCCTAATGGATAAGGCACTGGCCTCCTAAGCCAGGGATTGTGGGTTCGAGTCCCATCTGGGGTGAGGCGGAGCAGAGTGGCGCAGCGGAAGCGTGCTGGGCCCATAACCCAGAGGTCGATGGATCGAAACCATCCTCTGCTAAGCTAACCCTTTAGGTGCCACGATAGTAGAGCCGCACACATTTTGCCTTTCGCAACCCACAGCCTGACACGGGAATGAAAACTACGACCGGCAGGCTTTCACTGGGGAACGTGCAGCCATTTCCGTATCCGACTACGCACCTCCTTTGACTTGTCCTGATCATCTCATCTGCATTTTCTCAAATCTGCCTTGCAATCCAATCAAACTGCAAGGAGAGCACTGGAGCTAATGGAAATGAGCAGGCAATCAGAACTGAGGCAGAGCAGAGTGGCGCAGCGGAAGCGTGCTGGGCCCATAACCCAGAGGTCGATGGATCGAAACCATCCTCTGCTAGGCCGAGTTTTTAGATGCCTCTCCTGCGCGTTGACGCGCGCCATTTCCCTCAGAGTCTGGGCCAGCGCTGACAACGGCGAGTGGAGGGGGCTTCGGAGTGGGGAACCTGTAGCCACTTCCACGTTTATATACACGTTCACTTGACTTAGTCTTGATCTTCCCGTCACTTTACACTGTCGTGTAAAATGCAAACACCTCTTCAAACAATCTTCTGACATGGAAACATTTCAAATCAGGAAATATAGCCATGCTCACCTGCCACAGTCAGTCTGGAGTGCTTTCTGCCAGCTCAGGGCCCGAGACCCGAAAATTCAACACAGTGGCTTTGTCCGGCTATCCCGACATTTAAAACATTCCTTTGATACCAGTGGAGCAAAGGCTCTGATGGAGCGCAGCTGGTAAGCCCCAGTGGCCTAATGGATAAGGCACTGGCCTCCTAAGCCAGGGATTGTGGGTTCGAGTCCCATCTGGGGTGAGGCGGAGCAGAGTGGCGCAGCGGAAGCGTGCTGGGCCCATAACCCAGAGGTCGATGGATCGAAACCATCCTCTGCTAAGCTAACCCTTTAGGTGCCACGATAGTAGAGCCGCACACATTTTGCCTTTCGCAACCCACAGCCTGACACGGGAATGAAAACTACGACCGGCAGGCTTTCACTGGGGAACGTGCAGCCATTTCCGTATCCGACTACGCACCTCCTTTGACTTGTCCTGATCATCTCATCTGCATTTTCTCAAATCTGCCTTGCAATCCAATCAAACTGCAAGGAGAGCACTGGAGCTAATGGAAATGAGCAGGCAATCAGAACTGAGGCAGAGCAGAGTGGCGCAGCGGAAGCGTGCTGGGCCCATAACCCAGAGGTCGATGGATCGAAACCATCCTCTGCTAGGCCGAGTTTTTAGATGCCTCTCCTGCGCGTTGACGCGCGCCATTTCCCTCAGAGTCTGGGCCAGCGCTGACAACGGCGAGTGGAGGGGGCTTCGGAGTGGGGAACCTGTAGCCACTTCCACGTTTATATACACGTTCACTTGACTTAGTCTTGATCTTCCCGTCACTTTACACTGTCGTGTAAAATGCAAACACCTCTTCAAACAATCTTCTGACATGGAAACATTTCAAATCAGGAAATATAGCCATGCTCACCTGCCACAGTCAGTCTGGAGTGCTTTCTGCCAGCTCAGGGCCCAAGACCCGAAAATTCAACACAGTGGCTTTGTCCGGCTATCCCGACATTTAAAACATTCCTTTGATACCAGTGGAGCAAAGGCTCTGATGGAGCGCAGCTGGTAAGCCCCAGTGGCCTAATGGATAAGGCACTGGCCTCCTAAGCCAGGGATTGTGGGTTCGAGTCCCATCTGGGGTGAGGCGGAGCAGAGTGGCGCAGCGGAAGCGTGCTGGGCCCATAACCCAGAGGTCGATGGATCGAAACCATCCTCTGCTAGGCTAACCCTTTAGGTGCCACGATAGTAGAGCCGCACACATTTTGCCTTTCACAACCCACAGCCTGACACGGGAATGAAAACTACGACCGGCAGGCTTTCACTGGGGAACGTGCAGCCATTTCCGTATCCGACTACGCACCTCCTTTGACTTGTCCTGATCATCTCATCTGCATTTTCTCAAATCTGCCTTGCAATCCAATCAAACTGCAAGGAGAGCACTGGAGCTAATGGAAATGAGCAGGCAATCAGAACTGAGGCAGAGCAGAGTGGCGCAGCGGAAGCGTGCTGGGCCCATAACCCAGAGGTCGATGGATCGAAACCATCCTCTGCTAGGCCGAGTTTTTAGATGCCTCTCCTGCGCGTTGACGCGCGCCATTTCCCTCAGAGTCTGGGCCAGCGCTGACAACGGCGAGTGGAGGGGGCTTCGGAGTGGGGAACCTGTAGCCACTTCCACGTTTATATACACGTTCACTTGACTTAGTCTTGATCTTCCCGTCACTTTACACTGTCGTGTAAAATGCAAACACCTCTTCAAACAATCTTCTGACATGGAAACATTTCAAATCAGGAAATATAGCCATGCTCACCTGCCACAGTCAGTCTGGAGTGCTTTCTGCCAGCTCAGGGCCCAAGACCCGAAAATTCAACACAGTGGCTTTGTCCGGCTATCCCGACATTTAAAACATTCCTTTGATACCAGTGGAGCAAAGGCTCTGATGGAGCGCAGCTGGTAAGCCCCAGTGGCCTAATGGATAAGGCACTGGCCTCCTAAGCCAGGGATTGTGGGTTCGAGTCCCATCTGGGGTGAGGCGGAGCAGAGTGGCGCAGCGGAAGCGTGCTGGGCCCATAACCCAGAGGTCGATGGATCGAAACCATCCTCTGCTAGGCTAACCCTTTAGGTGCCACGATAGTAGAGCCGCACACATTTTGCCTTTCACAACCCACAGCCTGACACGGGAATGAAAACTACGACCGGCAGGCTTTCACTGGGGAACGTGCAGCCATTTCCGTATCCGACTACGCACCTCCTTTGACTTGTCCTGATCATCTCATCTGCATTTTCTCAAATCTGCCTTGCAATCCAATCAAACTGCAAGGAGAGCACTGGAGCTAATGGAAATGAGCAGGCAATCAGAACTGAGGCAGAGCAGAGTGGCGCAGCGGAAGCGTGCTGGGCCCATAACCCAGAGGTCGATGGATCGAAACCATCCTCTGCTAGGCCGAGTTTTTAGATGCCTCTCCTGCGCGTTGACGCGCGCCATTTCCCTCAGAGTCTGGGCCAGCGCTGACAACGGCGAGTGGAGGGGGCTTCGGAGTGGGGAACCTGTAGCCACTTCCACGTTTATATACACGTTCACTTGACTTAGTCTTGATCTTCCCGTCACTTTACACTGTCGTGTAAAATGCAAACACCTCTTCAAACAATCTTCTGACATGGAAACATTTCAAATCAGGAAATATAGCCATGCTCACCTGCCACAGTCAGTCTGGAGTGCTTTCTGCCAGCTCAGGGCCCGAGACCCGAAAATTCAACACAGTGGCTTTGTCCGGCTATCCCGACATTTAAAACATTCCTTTGATACCAGTGGAGCAAAGGCTCTGATGGAGCGCAGCTGGTAAGCCCCAGTGGCCTAATGGATAAGGCACTGGCCTCCTAAGCCAGGGATTGTGGGTTCGAGTCCCATCTGGGGTGAGGCGGAGCAGAGTGGCGCAGCGGAAGCGTGCTGGGCCCATAACCCAGAGGTCGATGGATCGAAACCAACCTCTGCTAGGCCGAGTTTTTAGATGCCTCTCCTGCGCGTTGACGCGCGCCATTTCCCTCAGAGTCTGGGCCAGCGCTGACAACGGCGAGTGGAGGGGGCTTCGGAGTGGGGAACCTGTAGCCACTTCCACGTTTATATACACGTTCACTTGACTTAGTCTTGATCTTCCCGTCACTTTACACTGTCGTGTAAAATGCAAACACCTCTTCAAACAATCTTCTGACATGGAAACATTTCAAATCAGGAAATATAGCCATGCTCACCTGCCACAGTCAGTCTGGAGTGCTTTCTGCCAGCTCAGGGCCCGAGACCCGAAAATTCAACACAGTGGCTTTGTCCGGCTATCCCGACATTTAAAACATTCCTTTGATACCAGTGGAGCAAAGGCTCTGATGGAGCGCAGCTGGTAAGCCCCAGTGGCCTAATGGATAAGGCACTGGCCTCCTAAGCCAGGGATTGTGGGTTCGAGTCCCATCTGGGGTGAGGCGGAGCAGAGTGGCGCAGCGGAAGCGTGCTGGGCCCATAACCCAGAGGTCGATGGATCGAAACCATCCTCTGCTAGGCTAACCCTTTAGGTGCCACGATAGTAGAGCCGCACACATTTTGCCTTTCACAACCCACAGCCTGACACGGGAATGAAAACTACGACCGGCAGGCTTTCACTGGGGAACGTGCAGCCATTTCCGTATCCGACTACGCACCTCCTTTGACTTGTCCTGATCATCTCATCTGCATTTTCTCAAATCTGCCTTGCAATCCAATCAAACTGCAAGGAGAGCACTGGAGCTAATGGAAATTAGCAGGCAATCAGAACTGAGGCAGAGCAGAGTGGCGCAGCGGAAGCGTGCTGGGCCCATAACCCAGAGGTCGATGGATCGAAACCATCCTCTGCTAGGCCGAGTTTTTAGATGCCTCTCCTGCGCGTTGACGCGCGCCATTTCCCTCAGAGTCTGGGCCAGCGCTGACAACGGCGAGTGGAGGGGGCTTCGGAGTGGGGAACCTGTAGCCACTTCCACGTTTATATACACGTTCACTTGACTTAGTCTTGATCTTCCCGTCACTTTACACTGTCGTGTAAAATGCAAACACCTCTTCAAACAATCTTCTGACATGGAAACATTTCAAATCAGGAAATATAGCCATGCTCACCTGCCACAGTCAGTCTGGAGTGCTTTCTGCCAGCTCAGGGCCCGAGACCCGAAAATTCAACACAGTGGCTTTGTCCGGCTATCCCGACATTTAAAACATTCCTTTGATACCAGTGGAGCAAAGGCTCTGATGGAGCGCAGCTGGTAAGCCCCAGTGGCCTAATGGATAAGGCACTGGCCTCCTAAGCCAGGGATTGTGGGTTCGAGTCCCATCTGGGGTGAGGCGGAGCAGAGTGGCGCAGCGGAAGCGTGCTGGGCCCATAACCCAGAGGTCGATGGATCGAAACCATCCTCTGCTAGGCTAACCCTTTAGGTGCCACGATAGTAGAGCCGCACACATTTTGCCTTTCACAACCCACAGCCTGACACGGGAATGAAAACTACGACCGGCAGGCTTTCACTGGGGAACGTGCAGCCATTTCCGTATCCGACTACGCACCTCCTTTGACTTGTCCTGATCATCTCATCTGCATTTTCTCAAATCTGCCTTGCAATCCAATCAAACTGCAAGGAGAGCACTGGAGCTAATGGAAATGAGCAGGCAATCAGAACTGAGGCAGAGCAGAGTGGCGCAGCGGAAGCGTGCTGGGCCCATAACCCAGAGGTCGATGGATCGAAACCATCCTCTGCTAGGCCCAGTTTTTAGATGCCTCTCCTGCGCGTTGACGCGCGCCATTTCCCTCAGAGTCTGGGCCAGCGCTGACAACGGCGAGTGGAGGGGGCTTCGGAGTGGGGAACCTGTAGCCACTTCCACGTTTATATACACGTTCACTTGACTTAGTCTTGATCTTCCCGTCACTTTACACTGTCGTGTAAAATGCAAACACCTCTTCAAACAATCTTCTGACATGGAAACATTTCAAATCAGGAAATATAGCCATGCTCACCTGCCACAGTCAGTCTGGAGTGCTTTCTGCCAGCTCAGGGCCCGAGACCCGAAAATTCAACACAGTGGCTTTGTCCGGCTATCCCGACATTTAAAACATTCCTTTGATACCAGTGGAGCAAAGGCTCTGATGGAGCGCAGCTGGAAAGCCCCAGTGGCCTAATGGATAAGGCACTGGCCTCCTAAGCCAGGGATTGTGGGTTCGAGTCCCATCTGGGGTGAGGCGGAGCAGAGTGGCGCAGCGGAAGCGTGCTGGGCCCATAACCCAGAGGTCGATGGATCGAAACCATCCTCTGCTAGGCCGAGTTTTTAGATGCCTCTCCTGCGCGTTGACGCGCGCCATTTCCCTCAGAGTCTGGGCCAGCGCTGACAACGGCGAGTGGAGGGGGCTTCGGAGTGGGGAACCTGTAGCCACTTCCACGTTTATATACACGTTCACTTGACTTAGTCTTGATCTTCCCGTCACTTTACTCTGTCGTTTAAAATGCAAACACCTCTTCAAACAATCTTCTGACATGGAAACATTTCAAATCAGGAAATATAGCCATGCTCACCTGCCACAGTCAGTCTGGAGTGCTTTCTGCCAGCTCAGGGCCCGAAACCCGAAAATTCAACACAGTGGCTTTGTCCGGCTATCCCGACATTTAAAACATTCCTTTGATACCAGTGGAGCAAAGGCTCTGATGGAGCGCAGCTGGTAAGCCCCAGTGGCCTAATGGATAAGGCACTGGCCTCCTAAGCCAGGGATTGTGGGTTCGAGTCCCATCTGGGGTGAGGCGGAGCAGAGTGGCGCAGCTGAAGCGTGCTGGGCCCATAACCCAGAGGTCGATGGATCGAAACCATCCTCTGCTAGGCTAACCCTTTAGGTGCCACGATAGTAGAGCCGCACACATTTTGCCTATCACAACCCACAGCCTGACACGGGAATGAAAACTACGACCGGCAGGCTTTCACTGGGGAACGTGCAGCCATTTCCGTATCCGACTACGCACCTCCTTTGACTTGTCCTGATCATCTCATCTGCATTTTCTCAAATCTGCCTTGCAATCCAATCAAACTGCAAGGAGAGCACTGGAGCTAATGGAAATGAGCAAGCAATCAGAACTGAGGCAGAGTAGAGTGGCGCAGCGGAAGCGTGCTGGGCCCATAACCCAGAGGTCGATGGATCGAAACCAACCTCTGCTAGGCCGAGTTTTTAGATGCCTCTCCTGCGCGTTGACGCGCGCCATTTCCCTCAGAGTCTGGGCCAGCGCTGACAACGGCGAGTGGAGGGGGCTTCGGAGTGGGGAACCTGTAGCCACTTCCACGTTTATATACACGTTCACTTGACTTAGTCTTGATCTTCCCGTCACTTTACACTGTCGTGTAAAATGCAAACACCTCTTCAAACAATCTTCTGACATGGAAACATTTCAAATCAGGAAATATAGCCATGCTCACCTGCCACAGTCAGTCTGGAGTGCTTTCTGCCAGCTCAGGGCCCGAGACCCGAAAATTCAACACAGTGGCTTTGTCCGGCTATCCCGACATTTAAAACATTCCTTTGATACCAGTGGAGCAAAGGCTCTGATGGAGCGCAGCTGGTAAGCCCCAGTGGCCTAATGGATAAGGCACTGGCCTCCTAAGCCAGGGATTGTGGGTCAGAGTCCCATCTGGGGTGAGGCGGAGCAGAGTGGCGCAGCGGAAGCGTGCTGGGCCCATAACCCAGAGGTCGATGGATCGATCGAAACCATCCTCTGCTAGGCTAACCCTTTAGGTGCCACGATAGTAGAGCCGCACACATTTTGCCTTTCACAACCCACAGCCTGACACGGGAATGAAAACTACGACCGGCAGGCTTTCACTGGGGAACGTGCAGCCATTTCCGTATCCGACTACGCACCTCCTTTGACTTGTCCTGATCATCTCATCTGCATTTTCTCAAATCTGCCTTGCAATCCAATCAAACTGCAAGGAGAGCACTGGAGCTAATGGAAATGAGCGGGCAATCAGAACTGAGGCAGAGCAGAGTGGCGCAGCGGAAGCGTGCTGGGCCCATAACCCAGAGGTCGATGGATCGAAACCATCCTCTGCTAGGCCCAGTTTTTAGATGCCTCTCCTGCGCGTTGACGCGCGCCATTTCCCTCAGAGTCTGGGCCAGCGCTGACAACGGCGAGTGGAGGGGGCTTCGGAGTGGGGAACCTGTAGCCACTTCCACGTTTATATACACGTTCACTTGACTTAGTCTTGATCTTCCCGTCACTTTACACTGTCGTGTAAAATGCAAACACCTCTTCAAACAATCTTCTGACATGGAAACATTTCAAATCAGGAAATATAGCCATGCTCACCTGCCACAGTCAGTCTGGAGTGCTTTCTGCCAGCTCAGGGCCCGAGACCCGAAAATTCAACACAGTGGCTTTGTCCGGCTATCCCGACATTTAAAACATTCCTTTGATACCAGTGGAGCAAAGGCTCTGATGGAGCGCAGCTGGAAAGCCCCAGTGGCCTAATGGATAAGGCACTGGCCTCCTAAGCCAGGGATTGTGGGTTCGAGTCCCATCTGGGGTGAGGCGGAGCAGAGTGGCGCAGCGGAAGCGTGCTGGGCCCATAACCCAGAGGTCGATGGATCGAAACCATCCTCTGCTAGGCCGAGTTTTTAGATGCCTCTCCTGCGCGTTGACGCGCGCCATTTCCCTCAGAGTCTGGGCCAGCGCTGACAACGGCGAGTGGAGGGGGCTTCGGAGTGGGGAACCTGTAGCCACTTCCACGTTTATATACACGTTCACTTGACTTAGTCTTGATCTTCCCGTCACTTTACACTGTCGTGTAAAATGCAAACACCTCTTCAAACAATCTTCTGACATGGAAACATTTCAAATCAGGAAATATAGCCATGCTCACCTGCCACAGTCAGTCTGGAGTGCTTTCTGCCAGCTCAGGGCCCGAGACCCGAAAATTCAACACAGTGGCTTTGTCCGGCTATCCCGACATTTAAAACATTCCTTTGATACCAGTGGAGCAAAGGCTCTGATGGAGCGCAGCTGGTAAGCCCCAGTGGCCTAATGGATAAGGCACTGGCCTCCTAAGCCAGGGATTGTGGGTTCGAGTCCCATCTGGGGTGAGGCGGAGCAGAGTGGCGCAGCGGAAGCGTGCTGGGCCCATAACCCAGAGGTCGATGGATCGAAACCATCCTCTGCTAGGCTAACCCTTTAGGTGCCACGATAGTAGAGCCGCACACATTTTGCCTATCACAACCCACAGCCTGACACGGGAATGAAAACTACGACCGGCAGGCTTTCACTGGGGAACGTGCAGCCATTTCCGTATCCGACTACGCACCTCCTTTGACTTGTCCTGATCATCTCATCTGCATTTTCTCAAATCTGCCTTGCAATCCAATCAAACTGCAAGGAGAGCACTGGAGCTAATGGAAATGAGCAAGCAATCAGAACTGAGGCAGAGTAGAGTGGCGCAGCGGAAGCGTGCTGGGCCCATAACCCAGAGGTCGATGGATCGAAACCAACCTCTGCTAGGCCGAGTTTTTAGATGCCTCTCCTGCGCGTTGACGCGCGCCATTTCCCTCAGAGTCTGGGCCAGCGCTGACAACGGCGAGTGGAGGGGGCTTCGGAGTGGGGAACCTGTAGCCACTTCCACGTTTATATACACGTTCACTTGACTTAGTCTTGATCTTCCCGTCACTTTACACTGTCGTGTAAAATGCAAACACCTCTTCAAACAATCTTCTGACATGGAAACATTTCAAATCAGGAAATATAGCCATGCTCACCTGCCACAGTCAGTCTGGAGTGCTTTCTGCCAGCTCAGGGCCCGAGACCCGAAAATTCAACACAGTGGCTTTGTCCGGCTATCCCGACATTTAAAACATTCCTTTGATACCAGTGGAGCAAAGGCTCTGATGGAGCGCAGCTGGTAAGCCCCAGTGGCCTAATGGATAAGGCACTGGCCTCCTAAGCCAGGGATTGTGGGTTCGAGTCCCATCTGGGGTGAGGCGGAGCAGAGTGGCGCAGCGGAAGCGTGCTGGGCCCATAACCCAGAGGTCGATGGATCGAAACCATCCTCTGCTAGGCTAACCCTTTAGGTGCCACGATAGTAGAGCCGCACACATTTTGCCTTTCACAACCCACAGCCTGACACGGGAATGAAAACTACGACCGGCAGGCTTTCACTGGGGAACGTGCAGCCATTTCCGTATCCGACTACGCACCTCCTTTGACTTGTCCTGATCATCTCATCTGCATTTTCTCAAATCTGCCTTGCAATCCAATCAAACTGCAAGGAGAGCACTGGAGCTAATGGAAATTAGCAGGCAATCAGAACTGAGGCAGAGCAGAGTGGCGCAGCGGAAGCGTGCTGGGCCCATAACCCAGAGGTCGATGGATCGAAACCATCCTCTGCTAGGCCGAGTTTTTAGATGCCTCTCCTGCGCGTTGACGCGCGCCATTTCCCTCAGAGTCTGGGCCAGCGCTGACAACGGCGAGTGGAGGGGGCTTCGGAGTGGGGAACCTGTAGCCACTTCCACGTTTATATACACGTTCACTTGACTTAGTCTTGATCTTCCCGTCACTTTACACTGTCGTGTAAAATGCAAACACCTCTTCAAACAATCTTCTGACATGGAAACATTTCAAATCAGGAAATATAGCCATGCTCACCTGCCACAGTCAGTCTGGAGTGCTTTCTGCCAGCTTTGGGCCCGAGACCCGAAAATTCAACACAGTGGCTTTGTCCGGCTATCCCGACATTTAAAACATTCCTTTGATACCAGTGGAGCAAAGGCTCTGATGGAGCGCAGCTGGTAAGCCCCAGTGGCCTAATGGATAAGGCACTGGCCTCCTAAGCCAGGGATTGTGGGTTCGAGTCCCATCTGGGGTGAGGCGGAGCAGAGTGGCGCAGCGGAAGCGTGCTGGGCCCATAACCCAGAGGTCGATGGATCGAAACCATCCTCTGCTAGGCTAACCCTTTAGGTGCCACGATAGTAGAGCCGCACACATTTTGCCTTTCACAACCCACAGCCTGACACGGGAATGAAAACTACGACCGGCAGGCTTTCACTGGGGAACGTGCAGCCATTTCCGTATCCGACTACGCACCTCCTTTGACTTGTCCTGATCATCTCATCTGCATTTTCTCAAATCTGCCTTGCAATCCAATCAAACTGCAAGGAGAGCACTGGAGCTAATGGAAATGAGCGGGCAATCAGAACTGAGGCAGAGCAGAGTGGCGCAGCGGAAGCGTGCTGGGCCCATAACCCAGAGGTCGATGGATCGAAACCATCCTCTGCTAGGCCCAGTTTTTAGATGCCTCTCCTGCGCGTTGACGCGCGCCATTTCCCTCAGAGTCTGGGCCAGCGCTGACAACGGCGAGTGGAGGGGGCTTCGGAGTGGGGAACCTGTAGCCACTTCCACGTTTATATACACGTTCACTTGACTTAGTCTTGATCTTCCCGTCACTTTACACTGTCGTGTAAAATGCAAACACCTCTTCAAACAATCTTCTGACATGGAAACATTTCAAATCAGGAAATATAGCCATGCTCACCTGCCACAGTCAGTCTGGAGTGCTTTCTGCCAGCTCAGGGCCCGAGACCCGAAAATTCAACACAGTGGCTTTGTCCGGCTATCCCGACATTTAAAACATTCCTTTGATACCAGTGGAGCAAAGGCTCTGATGGAGCGCAGCTGGTAAGCCCCAGTGGCCTAATGGATAAGGCACTGGCCTCCTAAGCCAGGGATTGTGGGTCAGAGTCCCATCTGGGGTGAGGCGGAGCAGAGTGGCGCAGCGGAAGCGTGCTGGGCCCATAACCCAGAGGTCGATGGATCGAAACCATCCTCTGCTAGGCTAACCCTTTAGGTGCCACGATAGTAGAGCCGCACACATTTTGCCTTTCACAACCCACAGCCTGACACGGGAATGAAAACTACGACTGGCAGGCTTTCACTGGGGAACGTGCAGCCATTTCCGTATCCGACTACGCACCTCCTTTGACTTGTCCTGATCATCTCATCTGCATTTTCTCAAATCTGCCTTGCAATCCAATCAAACTGCAAGGAGAGCACTGGAGCTAATGGAAATGAGCGGGCAATCAGAACTGAGGCAGAGCAGAGTGGCGCAGCGGAAGCGTGCTGGGCCCATAACCCAGAGGTCGATGGATCGAAACCATCCTCTGCTAGGCCCAGTTTTTAGATGCCTCTCCTGCGCGTTGACGCGCGCCATTTCCCTCAGAGTCTGGGCCAGCGCTGACAACGGCGAGTGGAGGGGGCTTCGGAGTGGGGAACCTGTAGCCACTTCCACGTTTATATACACGTTCACTTGACTTAGTCTTGATCTTCCCGTCACTTTACACTGTCGTGTAAAATGCAAACACCTCTTCAAACAATCTTCTGACATGGAAACATTTCAAATCAGGAAATATAGCCATGCTCACCTGCCACAGTCAGTCTGGAGTGCTTTCTGCCAGCTCAGGGCCCGAGACCCGAAAATTCAACACAGTGGCTTTGTCCGGCTATCCCGACATTTAAAACATTCCTTTGATACCAGTGGAGCAAAGGCTCTGATGGAGCGCAGCTGGAAAGCCCCAGTGGCCTAATGGATAAGGCACTGGCCTCCTAAGCCAGGGATTGTGGGTTCGAGTCCCATCTGGGGTGAGGCGGAGCAGAGTGGCGCAGCGGAAGCGTGCTGGGCCCATAACCCAGAGGTCGATGGATCGAAACCATCCTCTGCTAGGCCGAGTTTTTAGATGCCTCTCCTGCGCGTTGACGCGCGCCATTTCCCTCAGAGTCTGGGCCAGCGCTGACAACGGCGAGTGGAGGGGGCTTCGGAGTGGGGAACCTGTAGCCACTTCCACGTTTATATACACGTTCACTTGACTTAGTCTTGATCTTCCCGTCACTTTACACTGTCGTGTAAAATGCAAACACCTCTTCAAACAATCTTCTGACATGGAAACATTTCAAATCAGGAAATATAGCCATGCTCACCTGCCACAGTCAGTCTGGAGTGCTTTCTGCCAGCTCAGGGCCCGAGACCCGAAAATTCAACACAGTGGCTTTGTCCGGCTATCCCGACATTTAAAACATTCCTTTGATACCAGTGGAGCAAAGGCTCTGATGGAGCGCAGCTGGTAAGCCCCAGTGGCCTAATGGATAAGGCACTGGCCTCCTAAGCCAGGGATTGTGGGTTCGAGTCCCATCTGGGGTGAGGCGGAGCAGAGTGGCGCAGCGGAAGCGTGCTGGGCCCATAACCCAGAGGTCGATGGATCGAAACCATCCTCTGCTAGGCTAACCCTTTAGGTGCCACGATAGTAGAGCCGCACACATTTTGCCTATCACAACCCACAGCCTGACACGGGAATGAAAACTACGACCGGCAGGCTTTCACTGGGGAACGTGCAGCCATTTCCGTATCCGACTACGCACCTCCTTTGACTTGTCCTGATCATCTCATCTGCATTTTCTCAAATCTGCCTTGCAATCCAATCAAACTGCAAGGAGAGCACTGGAGCTAATGGAAATGAGCAAGCAATCAGAACTGAGGCAGAGTAGAGTGGCGCAGCGGAAGCGTGCTGGGCCCATAACCCAGAGGTCGATGGATCGAAACCAACCTCTGCTAGGCCGAGTTTTTAGATGCCTCTCCTGCGCGTTGACGCGCGCCATTTCCCTCAGAGTCTGGGCCAGCGCTGACAACGGCGAGTGGAGGGGGCTTCGGAGTGGGGAACCTGTAGCCACTTCCACGTTTATATACACGTTCACTTGACTTAGTCTTGATCTTCCCGTCACTTTACACTGTCGTGTAAAATGCAAACACCTCTTCAAACAATCTTCTG
Source organism: Alosa pseudoharengus (assembly GCF_046254945.1). Lineage (NCBI taxonomy): Eukaryota > Metazoa > Chordata > Actinopteri > Clupeiformes > Clupeidae > Alosa > Alosa pseudoharengus. Next base: position 10,103,351 of record NW_027468685.1, read on the forward strand.
ACATGGAAACATTTCAAATCAGGAAATATAGCCATGCTCACCTGCCACAGTCAGTCTGGAGTGCTTTCTGCCAGCTCAGGGCCCGAGACCCGAAAATTCAACACAGTGGCTTTGTCCGGCTATCCCGACATTTAAAACATTCCTTTGATACCAGTGGAGCAAAGGCTCTGATGGAGCGCAGCTGGTAAGCCCCAGTGGCCTAATGGATAAGGCACTGGCCTCCTAAGCCAGGGATTGTGGGTTCGAGTCCCATCTGGGGTGAGGCGGAGCAGAGTGGCGCAGCGGAAGCGTGCTGGGCCCATAACCCAGAGGTCGATGGATCGAAACCATCCTCTGCTAGGCTAACCCTTTAGGTGCCACGATAGTAGAGCCGCACACATTTTGCCTTTCACAACCCACAGCCTGACACGGGAATGAAAACTACGACCGGCAGGCTTTCACTGGGGAACGTGCAGCCATTTCCGTATCCGACTACGCACCTCCTTTGACTTGTCCTGATCATCTCATCTGCATTTTCTCAAATCTGCCTTGCAATCCAATCAAACTGCAAGGAGAGCACTGGAGCTAATGGAAATTAGCAGGCAATCAGAACTGAGGCAGAGCAGAGTGGCGCAGCGGAAGCGTGCTGGGCCCATAACCCAGAGGTCGATGGATCGAAACCATCCTCTGCTAGGCCGAGTTTTTAGATGCCTCTCCTGCGCGTTGACGCGCGCCATTTCCCTCAGAGTCTGGGCCAGCGCTGACAACGGCGAGTGGAGGGGGCTTCGGAGTGGGGAACCTGTAGCCACTTCCACGTTTATATACACGTTCACTTGACTTAGTCTTGATCTTCCCGTCACTTTACACTGTCGTGTAAAATGCAAACACCTCTTCAAACAATCTTCTGACATGGAAACATTTCAAATCAGGAAATATAGCCATGCTCACCTGCCACAGTCAGTCTGGAGTGCTTTCTGCCAGCTTTGGGCCCGAGACCCGAAAATTCAACACAGTGGCTTTGTCCGGCTATCCCGACATTTAAAACATTCCTTTGATACCAGTGGAGCAAAGGCTCTGATGGAGCGCAGCTGGTAAGCCCCAGTGGCCTAATGGATAAGGCACTGGCCTCCTAAGCCAGGGATTGTGGGTTCGAGTCCCATCTGGGGTGAGGCGGAGCAGAGTGGCGCAGCGGAAGCGTGCTGGGCCCATAACCCAGAGGTCGATGGATCGAAACCATCCTCTGCTAGGCTAACCCTTTAGGTGCCACGATAGTAGAGCCGCACACATTTTGCCTTTCACAACCCACAGCCTGACACGGGAATGAAAACTACGACCGGCAGGCTTTCACTGGGGAACGTGCAGCCATTTCCGTATCCGACTACGCACCTCCTTTGACTTGTCCTGATCATCTCATCTGCATTTTCTCAAATCTGCCTTGCAATCCAATCAAACTGCAAGGAGAGCACTGGAGCTAATGGAAATGAGCGGGCAATCAGAACTGAGGCAGAGCAGAGTGGCGCAGCGGAAGCGTGCTGGGCCCATAACCCAGAGGTCGATGGATCGAAACCATCCTCTGCTAGGCCCAGTTTTTAGATGCCTCTCCTGCGCGTTGACGCGCGCCATTTCCCTCAGAGTCTGGGCCAGCGCTGACAACGGCGAGTGGAGGGGGCTTCGGAGTGGGGAACCTGTAGCCACTTCCACGTTTATATACACGTTCACTTGACTTAGTCTTGATCTTCCCGTCACTTTACACTGTCGTGTAAAATGCAAACACCTCTTCAAACAATCTTCTGACATGGAAACATTTCAAATCAGGAAATATAGCCATGCTCACCTGCCACAGTCAGTCTGGAGTGCTTTCTGCCAGCTCAGGGCCCGAGACCCGAAAATTCAACACAGTGGCTTTGTCCGGCTATCCCGACATTTAAAACATTCCTTTGATACCAGTGGAGCAAAGGCTCTGATGGAGCGCAGCTGGTAAGCCCCAGTGGCCTAATGGATAAGGCACTGGCCTCCTAAGCCAGGGATTGTGGGTTCGAGTCCCATCTGGGGTGAGGCGGAGCAGAGTGGCGCAGCGGAAGCGTGCTCGGCCCATAACCCAGAGGTCGATGGATCGAAACCATCCTCTGCTAGGCTAACCCTTTAGGTGCCACGATAGTAGAGCCGCACACATTTTGCCTTTCACAACCCACAGCCTGACACGGGAATGAAAACTACGACCGGCAGGCTTTCACTGGGGAACGTGCAGCCATTTCCGTATCCGACTACGCTCCTCCTTTGACTTGTCCTGATCATCTCATCTGCATTTTCTCAAATCTGCCTTGCAATCCAATCAAACTGCAAGGAGAGCACTGGAGCTAATGGAAATGAGCAGGCAATCAGAACTGAGGCAGAGCAGAGTGGCGCAGCGGAAGCGTGCTGGGCCCATAACCCAGAGGTCGATGGATCGAAACCATCCTCTGCTAGGCCGAGTTTTTAGATGCCTCTCCTGCGCGTTGACGCGCGCCATTTCCCTCAGAGTCTGGGCCAGCGCTGACAACGGCGAGTGGAGGGGGCTTCGGAGTGGGGAACCTGTAGCCACTTCCACGTTTATATACACGTTCACTTGACTTAGTCTTGATCTTCCCGTCACTTTACACTGTCGTGTAAAATGCAAACACCTCTTCAAACAATCTTCTGACATGGAAACATTTCAAATCAGGAAATATAGCCATGCTCACCTGCCACAGTCAGTCTGGAGTGCTTTCTGCCAGCTCAGGGCCCGAGACCCGAAAATTCAACACAGTGGCTTTGTCCGGCTATCCCGACATTTAAAACATTCCTTTGATACCAGTGGAGCAAAGGCTCTGATGGAGCGCAGCTGGTAAGCCCCAGTGGCCTAATGGATAAGGCACTGGCCTCCTAAGCCAGGGATTGTGGGTTCGAGTCCCATCTGGGGTGAGGCGGAGCAGAGTGGCGCAGCGGAAGCGTGCTGGGCCCATAACCCAGAGGTCGATGGATCGAAACCATCCTCTGCTAGGCTAACCCTTTAGGTGCCACGATAGTAGAGCCGCACACATTTTGCCTATCACAACCCACAGCCTGACACGGGAATGAAAACTACGACCGGCAGGCTTTCACTGGGGAACGTGCAGCCATTTCCGTATCCGACTACGCACCTCCTTTGACTTGTCCTGATCATCTCATCTGCATTTTCTCAAATCTGCCTTGCAATCCAATCAAACTGCAAGGAGAGCACTGGAGCTAATGGAAATGAGCAAGCAATCAGAACTGAGGCAGAGTAGAGTGGCGCAGCGGAAGCGTGCTGGGCCCATAACCCAGAGGTCGATGGATCGAAACCAACCTCTGCTAGGCCGAGTTTTTAGATGCCTCTCCTGCGCGTTGACGCGCGCCATTTCCCTCAGAGTCTGGGCCAGCGCTGACAACGGCGAGTGGAGGGGGCTTCGGAGTGGGGAACCTGTAGCCACTTCCACGTTTATATACACGTTCACTTGACTTAGTCTTGATCTTCCCGTCACTTTACACTGTCGTGTAAAATGCAAACACCTCTTCAAACAATCTTCTGACATGGAAACATTTCAAATCAGGAAATATAGCCATGCTCACCTGCCACAGTCAGTCTGGAGTGCTTTCTGCCAGCTCAGGGCCCGAGACCCGAAAATTCAACACAGTGGCTTTGTCCGGCTATCCCGACATTTAAAACATTCCTTTGATACCAGTGGAGCAAAGGCTCTGATGGAGCGCAGCTGGTAAGCCCCAGTGGCCTAATGGATAAGGCACTGGCCTCCTAAGCCAGGGATTGTGGGTTCGAGTCCCATCTGGGGTGAGGCGGAGCAGAGTGGCGCAGCGGAAGCGTGCTGGGCCCATAACCCAGAGGTCGATGGATCGAAACCATCCTCTGCTAGGCTAACCCTTTAGGTGCCACGATAGTAGAGCCGCACACATTTTGCCTTTCACAACCCACAGCCTGACACGGGAATGAAAACTACGACCGGCAGGCTTTCACTGGGGAACGTGCAGCCATTTCCGTATCCGACTACGCACCTCCTTTGACTTGTCCTGATCATCTCATCTGCATTTTCTCAAATCTGCCTTGCAATCCAATCAAACTGCAAGGAGAGCACTGGAGCTAATGGAAATGAGCGGGCAATCAGAACTGAGGCAGAGCAGAGTGGCGCAGCGGAAGCGTGCTGGGCCCATAACCCAGAGGTCGATGGATCGAAACCATCCTCTGCTAGGCCCAGTTTTTAGATGCCTCTCTTGCGCGTTGACGCGCGCCATTTCCCTCAGAGTCTGGGCCAGCGCTGACAACGGCGAGTGGAGGGGGCTTCGGAGTGGGGAACCTGTAGCCACTTCCACGTTTATATACACGTTCACTTGACTTAGTCTTGATCTTCCCGTCACTTTACACTGTCGTGTAAAATGCAAACACCTCTTCAAACAATCTTCTGACATGGAAACATTTCAAATCAGGAAATATAGCCATGCTCACCTGCCACAGTCAGTCTGGAGTGCTTTCTGCCAGCTCAGGGCCCGAGACCCGAAAATTCAACACAGTGGCTTTGTCCGGCTATCCCGACATTTAAAACATTCCTTTGATACCAGTGGAGCAAAGGCTCTGATGGAGCGCAGCTGGTAAGCCCCAGTGGCCTAATGGATAAGGCACTGGCCTCCTAAGCCAGGGATTGTGGGTTCGAGTCCCATCTGGGGTGAGGCGGAGCAGAGTGGCGCAGCGGAAGCGTGCTCGGCCCATAACCCAGAGGTCGATGGATCGAAACCATCCTCTGCTAGGCTAACCCTTTAGGTGCCACGATAGTAGAGCCGCACACATTTTGCCTTTCACAACCCACAGCCTGACACGGGAATGAAAACTACGACCGGCAGGCTTTCACTGGGGAACGTGCAGCCATTTCCGTATCCGACTACGCTCCTCCTTTGACTTGTCCTGATCATCTCATCTGCATTTTCTCAAATCTGCCTTGCAATCCAATCAAACTGCAAGGAGAGCACTGGAGCTAATGGAAATGAGCAGGCAATCAGAACTGAGGCAGAGCAGAGTGGCGCAGCGGAAGCGTGCTGGGCCCATAACCCAGAGGTCGATGGATCGAAACCATCCTCTGCTAGGCCGAGTTTTTAGATGCCTCTCCTGCGCGTTGACGCGCGCCATTTCCCTCAGAGTCTGGGCCAGCGCTGACAACGGCGAGTGGAGGGGGCTTCGGAGTGGGGAACCTGTAGCCACTTCCACGTTTATATACACGTTCACTTGACTTAGTCTTGATCTTCCCGTCACTTTACACTGTCGTGTAAAATGCAAACACCTCTTCAAACAATCTTCTGACATGGAAACATTTCAAATCAGGAAATATAGCCATGCTCACCTGCCACAGTCAGTCTGGAGTGCTTTCTGCCAGCTCAGGGCCCGAGACCCGAAAATTCAACACAGTGGCTTTGTCCGGCTATCCCGACATTTAAAACATTCCTTTGATACCAGTGGAGCAAAGGCTCTGATGGAGCGCAGCTGGTAAGCCCCAGTGGCCTAATGGATAAGGCACTGGCCTCCTAAGCCAGGGATTGTGGGTTCGAGTCCCATCTGGGGTGAGGCGGAGCAGAGTGGCGCAGCGGAAGCGTGCTCGGCCCATAACCCAGAGGTCGATGGATCGAAACCATCCTCTGCTAGGCTAACCCTTTAGGTGCCACGATAGTAGAGCCGCACACATTTTGCCTTTCACAACCCACAGCCTGACACGGGAATGAAAACTACGACCGGCAGGCTTTCACTGGGGAACGTGCAGCCATTTCCGTATCCGACTACGCTCCTCCTTTGACTTGTCCTGATCATCTCATCTGCATTTTCTCAAATCTGCCTTGCAATCCAATCAAACTGCAAGGAGAGCACTGGAGCTAATGGAAATGAGCAGGCAATCAGAACTGAGGCAGAGCAGAGTGGCGCAGCGGAAGCGTGCTGGGCCCATAACCCAGAGGTCGATGGATCGAAACCATCCTCTGCTAGGCCGAGTTTTTAGATGCCTCTCCTGCGCGTTGACGCGCGCCATTTCCCTCAGAGTCTGGGCCAGCGCTGACAACGGCGAGTGGAGGGGGCTTCGGAGTGGGGAACCTGTAGCCACTTCCACGTTTATATACACGTTCACTTGACTTAGTCTTGATCTTCCCGTCACTTTACACTGTCGTGTAAAATGCAAACACCTCTTCAAACAATCTTCTGACATGGAAACATTTCAAATCAGGAAATATAGCCATGCTCACCTGCCACAGTCAGTCTGGAGTGCTTTCTGCCAGCTCAGGGCCCGAGACCCGAAAATTCAACACAGTGGCTTTGTCCGGCTATCCCGACATTTAAAACATTCCTTTGATACCAGTGGAGCAAAGGCTCTGATGGAGCGCAGCTGGTAAGCCCCAGTGGCCTAATGGATAAGGCACTGGCCTCCTAAGCCAGGGATTGTGGGTTCGAGTCCCATCTGGGGTGAGGCGGAGCAGAGTGGCGCAGCGGAAGCGTGCTGGGCCCATAACCCAGAGGTCGATGGATCGAAACCATCCTCTGCTAGGCTAACCCTTTAGGTGCCACGATAGTAGAGCCGCACACATTTTGCCTATCACAACCCACAGCCTGACACGGGAATGAAAACTACGACCGGCAGGCTTTCACTGGGGAACGTGCAGCCATTTCCGTATCCGACTACGCACCTCCTTTGACTTGTCCTGATCATCTCATCTGCATTTTCTCAAATCTGCCTTGCAATCCAATCAAACTGCAAGGAGAGCACTGGAGCTAATGGAAATGAGCAAGCAATCAGAACTGAGGCAGAGTAGAGTGGCGCAGCGGAAGCGTGCTGGGCCCATAACCCAGAGGTCGATGGATCGAAACCAACCTCTGCTAGGCCGAGTTTTTAGATGCCTCTCCTGCGCGTTGACGCGCGCCATTTCCCTCAGAGTCTGGGCCAGCGCTGACAACGGCGAGTGGAGGGGGCTTCGGAGTGGGGAACCTGTAGCCACTTCCACGTTTATATACACGTTCACTTGACTTAGTCTTGATCTTCCCGTCACTTTACACTGTCGTGTAAAATGCAAACACCTCTTCAAACAATCTTCTGACATGGAAACATTTCAAATCAGGAAATATAGCCATGCTCACCTGCCACAGTCAGTCTGGAGTGCTTTCTGCCAGCTCAGGGCCCGAGACCCGAAAATTCAACACAGTGGCTTTGTCCGGCTATCCCGACATTTAAAACATTCCTTTGATACCAGTGGAGCAAAGGCTCTGATGGAGCGCAGCTGGTAAGCCCCAGTGGCCTAATGGATAAGGCACTGGCCTCCTAAGCCAGGGATTGTGGGTTCGAGTCCCATCTGGGGTGAGGCGGAGCAGAGTGGCGCAGCGGAAACGTGCTGGGCCCATAACCCAGAGGTCGATGGATCGAAACCATCCTCTGCTAGGCTAACCCTTTAGGTGCCACGATAGTAGAGCCGCACACATTTTGCCTTTCACAACCCACAGCCTGACACGGGAATGAAAACTACGACCGGCAGGCTTTCACTGGGGAACGTGCAGCCATTTCCGTATCCGACTACGCACCTCCTTTGACTTGTCCTGATCATCTCATCTGCATTTTCTCAAATCTGCCTTGCAATCCAATCAAACTGCAAGGAGAGCACTGGAGCTAATGGAAATGAGCAGGCAATCAGAACTGAGGCAGAGCAGAGTGGCGCAGCGGAAGCGTGCTGGGCCCATAACCCAGAGGTCGATGGATCGAAACCATCCTCTGCTAGGCCGAGTTTTTAGATGCCTCTCCTGCGCGTTGACGCGCGCCATTTCCCTCAGAGTCTGGGCCAGCGCTGACAACGGCGAGTGGAGGGGGCTTCGGAGTGGGGAACCTGTAGCCACTTCCACGTTTATATACACGTTCACTTGACTTAGTCTTGATCTTCCCGTCACTTTACACTGTCGTGTAAAATGCAAACACCTCTTCAAACAATCTTCTGACATGGAAACATTTCAAATCAGGAAATATAGCCATGCTCACCTGCCACAGTCAGTCTGGAGTGCTTTCTGCCAGCTCAGGGCCCGAGACCCGAAAATTCAACACAGTGGCTTTGTCCGGCTATCCCGACATTTAAAAGATTCCTTTGATACCAGTGGAGTAAAGGCTCTGATGGAGCGCAGCTGGTAAGCCCCAGTGGCCTAATGGATAAGGCACTGGCCTCCTAAGCCAGGGATTGTGGGTTCGAGTCCCATCTGGGTTGAGGCGGAGCAGAGTGGCGCAGCGGAAGCGTGCTGGGCCCATAACCCAGAGGTCGATGGATCGAAACCATCCTCTGCTAGGCTAACC
>NW_027468685.1:10116671-10159171 GCF_046254945.1 Alosa pseudoharengus
GCAGGCAATCAGAACTGAGGCAGAGCAGAGTGGCGCAGCGGAAGCGTGCTGGGCCCATAACCCAGAGGTCGATGGATCGAAACCATCCTCTGCTAGGCCGAGTTTTTAGATGCCTCTCCTGCGCGTTGACGCGCGCCATTTCCCTCAGAGTCTGGGCCAGCGCTGACAACGGCGAGTGGAGGGGGCTTCGGAGTGGGGAACCTGTAGCCACTTCCACGTTTATATACACGTTCACTTGACTTAGTCTTGATCTTCCCGTCACTTTACACTGTCGTGTAAAATGCAAACACCTCTTCAAACAATCTTCTGACATGGAAACATTTCAAATCAGGAAATATAGCCATGCTCACCTGCCACAGTCAGTCTGGAGTGCTTTCTGCCAGCTCAGGGCCCGAGACCCGAAAATTCAACACAGTGGCTTTGTCCGGCTATCCCGACATTTAAAACATTCCTTTGATACCAGTGGAGCAAAGGCTCTGATGGAGCACAGCTGGTAAGCCCCAGTGGCCTAATGGATAAGGCACTGGCCTCCTAAGCCAGGGATTGTGGGTTTGAGTCCCATCTGGGGTGAGGCGGAGCAGAGTGGCGCAGCGGAAGCGTGCTGGGCCCATAACCCAGAGGTCGATGGAGCAAAACCATCCTCTGCTAGGCCGAGTTTTTAGATGCCTCTCCTGCGCGTTGATGCGCGTGATTTCCCTCAGAGTCTGGGCCAGCGCTGACAACGGCGAGTGGAGGGGGCTTCGGAGTGGGGAACCTGTAGCCACTTCCACGTTTATATACACGTTCACTTGACTTAGTCTTGATCTTCCCGTCACTTTACACTGTCGTGTAAAATGCAAACACCTCTTCAAACAATCTTCTGACATGGAAACATTTCAAATCAGGAAATATAGCCATGCTCACCTGCCACAGTCAGTCTGGAGTGCTTTCTGCCAGCTCAGGGCCCGAGACCCGAAAATTCAACACAGTGGCTTTGTCCGGCTATCCCGACATTTAAAACATTCCTTTGATACCAGTGGAGCAAAGGCTCTGATGGAGCGCAGCTGGTAAGCCCCAGTGGCCTAATGGATAAGGCACTGGCCTCCTAAGTAGAGGGTGACAATTTTTCGGGACTCCCGCGGGTCACGGTATTCCCGCGGGTTTCCCGCAGTACGGGAGTAAATTTCACTGTTGGTAACGTGATTGGGACGGGACAGGAAATAATAAACGGGAGCTGGCGGGAAGCCAGAGATTATTAACTTAAAAAATGACGCTGCAATGCAGTGAGTGCGCCCAAAGACGTGAGGCATTTCGTTTTAGAAAAGAGAACCAATTACAACCCACAATACGTTTGTTGTTGATTGGTAGCCTATCAGAGCAAGACAAGCAGCTGCCCTGTTCACAATCAATCAGCTTCAGCGATAGGCCCTAAGGCAAAATGGATGCAAAGAAACAGTTACAGGCGAAAGTATCAGCAAAGGACAACTCTATTCAATTGCACGAGCTGTCCGGGAAAGCGATTCTCGTTGAGTTTAATGTGTCATGCAATGTTGGGGCATGACACCTTGACGATCGCATTCCTCAATATATTTATCGCATAACCCTGGCGGAACACAAAAAATTGTTTTGTTTACTCATAGCAACGTTGCTATGCTTCGCTGGTTTAACGTGATGAGAACGGTGCAAACTTAACTGATGGGATGAGATCTAACTATGAAATGATTTAAGCATAGCCTACAGCAAAGTACTGTAAAATATGTAATTTTAATATAGCCCAAAATGATCGGCTATTAAAGAAAAGTTAGACAAGGCTTTCTGCCCTACCAAAATGTATGGTCACCGCACGCTACTGTAGCCTAACAGTCGGATAACTTTAGACATCAACATAGGGAGCGGGACGGGATTCGGGAGTCTTTCTCTCGGGATTTTGCGGGACAGAATTTTTTTGGGGGGGCTGTCACGTGATCGGGATATGACGGGAGTATTTGTGCGGGCTCGGGATGGGACGGGAGTGAAAATTGCTTCCCGTGTCACCCTCTACTCCTAAGCCAGGGATTGTGGGTTCGAGTCCCATCTGGGGTGAGGCGGAGCAGAGTGGCGCAGCGGAAGCGTGCTGGGCCCATAACCCAGAGGTCGATGGATCGAAACCATCCTCTGCTAGGCTAACCCTTTAGGTGCCACGATAGTAGAGCCGCACACATTTTGCCTTTCACAACCCACAGCCTGACACGGGAATGAAAACTACGACCGGCAGGCTTTCACTGGGGAACGTGCAGCCATTTCCGTATCCGACTACGCACCTCCTTTGACTTGTCCTGATCATCTCATCTGCATTTTCTCAAATCTGCCTTGCAATCCAATCAAACTGCAAGGAGAGCACTGGAGCTAATGGAAATGAGCAGGCAATCAGAACTGAGGCAGAGCAGAGTGGCGCAGCGGAAGCGTGCTGGGCCCATAACCCAGAGGTCGATGGATCGAAACCATCCTCTGCTAGGCCCAGTTTTTAGATGCCTCTCCTGCGCGTTGACGCGCGCCATTTCCCTCAGAGTCTGGGCCAGCGCTGACAACGGCGAGTGGAGGGGGCTTCGGAGTGGGGAACCTGTAGCCACTTCCACGTTTATATACACGTTCACTTGACTTAGTCTTGATCTTCCCGTCACTTTACACTGTCGTGTAAAATGCAAACACCTCTTCAAACAATCTTCTGACATGGAAACATTTCAAATCAGGAAATATAGCCATGCTCACCTGCCACAGTCAGTCTGGAGTGCTTTCTGCCAGCTCAGGGCCCGAGACCCGAAAATTCAACACAGTGGCTTTGTCCGGCTATCCCGACATTTAAAACATTCCTTTGATACCAGTGGAGCAAAGGCTCTGATGGAGCGCAGCTGGTAAGCCCCAGTGGCCTAATGGATAAGGCACTGGCCTCCTAAGCCAGGGATTGTGGGTTCGAGTCCCATCTGGGGTGAGGCGGAGCAGAGTGGCGCAGCGGAAGCGTGCTGGGCCCATAACCCAGAGGTCGATGGAGCAAAACCATCCTCTGCTAGGCCGAGTTTTTAGATGCCTCTCCTGCGCGTTGACGCGCGCCATTTCCCTCAGAGTCTGGGCCAGCGCTGACAACGGCGAGTGGAGGGGGCTTCGGAGTGGGGAACCTGTAGCCACTTCCACGTTTATATACACGTTCACTTGACTTAGTCTTGATCTTCCCGTCACTTTACACTGTCGTGTAAAATGCAAACACCGCTTCCGCTGCGCCACTCTGCTCCGCCTCACCCCAGATGGGACTCGAACCCACAATCCCTGGCTTAGGAGGCCAGTGCCTTATCCATTAGGCCACTGGGGCTAACCAGCTGTGCTCCATCAGAGGCTTTGCTCCACTGGTATCAAAGGAATGTTTTAAATGTCGGGATAGCCGGACAAAGCCACTGTGTTGAATTTTCGGGTCTCGGGCCCTGAGCTGGCAGAAAGCACTCCAGACTGACTGTGGCAGGTGAGCATGGCTATATTTCCTGATTTGAAATGTTTCCATGTCAGAAGATTGTTTGAAGAGGTGTTTGCATTTTACACGACAGTGTAAAGTGACGGGAAGATCAAGACTAAGTCAAGTGAACGTGTATATAAACGTGGAAGTGGCTACAGGTTCCCCACTCCGAAGCCCCCTCCACTCGCCGTTGTCAGCGCTGGCCCAGACTCTGAGGGAAATGGCGCGCGTCAACGCGCAGGAGAGGCATCTAAAAACTCAGCCTAGCAGAGGATGGTTTCGATCCATCGACCTCTGGGTTATGGGCCCAGCACGCTTCCGCTGCGCCACTCTGCTCTGCCTCAGTTCTGATTGCCTGCTCATTTCCATTAGCTCCAGTGCTCTCCTTGCAGTTTGATTGGATTGCAAGGCAGATTTGAGGAAATGCAGATGAGATGATCAGGACAAGTCAAAGGAGGTGCGTAGTCGGATACGGAAATGGCTGCACGTTCCCCAGTGAAAGCCTGCCGGTCGTAGTTTTCATTCCCGTGTCAGGCTGTGGGTTGCGAAAGGCAAAATGTGTGCAGCTCTACTATCGTGGCACCTAAAGGGTTAGCCTAGCAGAGGATGGTTTCGATCCATCGACCTCTGGGTTATGGGCCCAGCACGCTTCCGCTGCGCCACTCTGCTCCGCCTCACCCCAGATGGGACTGGAACCCACAATCCCTGGCTTAGGAGGCCAGTGCCTTATCCATTAGGCCACTGGGGCTTACCAGCTGCGCTCCATCAGAGTCTTTGCTCCACTCAAAGGAATTGCTACAGGTTCCCCACTCCGAAGCCCCCTCCACTCGCCGTTGTCAGCGCTGGCCCAGACTCTGAGGGAAATGGCGCGCGTCAACGCGCAGGAGAGGCATCTAAAAACTCGGCCTAGCAGAGGATGGTTTCGATCCATCGACCTCTGGGTTATGGGCCCAGCACTCTTCCGCTGCGCCACTCTGCTCTGCCTCAGTTCTGATTGCCTGCTCATTTCCATTAGCTCCAGTGCTCTCCTTGCAGTTTGATTGGATTGCAAGGCAGATTTGAGAAAATGCAGATGAGATGATCAGGTCAAGTCAAAGGAGGTGCGTAGTCGGATACGGAAATGGCTGCACGTTCCCCAGTGAAAGCCTGCCGGTCGTAGTTTTCATTCCCGTGACAGGCTGTGGGTTGTGAAAGGCAAAATGTGTGCGGCTCTACTATCGTGGCACCTAAAGGGTTAGCCTAGCAGAGGATGGTTTCGATCCATCGACCTCTGGGTTATGGGCGCAGCACACTTCCGCTGCGCCACTCTGCTCCGCCTCTTCCCAGATGGGACTCGAACCCACAATCCCTGGCTTAGGAGGCCAGTGCCTTATCCATTAGGCCACTGGGGCTTACCAGCTGCGCTCCATCAGAGCCTTTGCTCCACTGGTATCAAAGGAATGTTTTAAATGTCGGGATAGCCGGACAAAGCCACTGTGTTGAATTTTCGGGTCTCGGGCCCTGAGCTGGCAGAAAGCACTCCAGACTGACTGTGGCAGGTGAGCATGGCTATATTTCCTGATTTGAAATGTTTCCATGTCAGAAGATTGTTTGAAGAGGTGTTTGCATTTTACACGACAGTGTAAAGTGACGGGAAGATCAAGACTAAGTCAAGTGAACGTGTATATAAACGTGGAAGTGGCTACAGGTTCCCCACTCCGAAGCCCCCTCCACTCGCCGTTGTCAGCGCTGGCCCAGACTCTGAGGGAAATGGCGCGCGTCAACGCGCAGGAGAGGCATCTAAAAACTGGGCCTAGCAGAGGATGGTTTCGATCCATCGACCTCTGGGTTATGGGCCCAGCACGCTTCCGCTGCGCCACTCTGCTCCGCCTCACCCCAGATGGGACTCAAACCCACAATCCCTGGCTTAAGGAGGCCAGTGCCTTATCCATTAGGCCACTGGGGCTTACCAGCTGCGCTCCATCAGAGCCTTTGCTCCACTGGTATCAAAGGAATGTTTTAAATGTCGGGATAGCCGGACAAAGCCACTGTGTTGAATTTTCGGGTCTCGGGCCCTGAGCTGGCAGAAAGCACTCCAGACTGACTGTGGCAGGTGAGCATGGCTATATTTCCTGATTTGAAATGTTTCCATGTCAGAAGATTGTTTGAAGAGGTGTTTGCATTTTACACGACAGTGTAAAGTGACAGGAAGATCAAGACTAAGTCAAGTGAACGTGTATATAAACGTGGAAGTGGCTACAGGTTCCCCACTCCGAAGCCCCCTCCACTCGCCGTTGTCAGCGCTGGCCCAGACTCTGAGGGAAATGGCGCGCGTCAACGCGCAGGAGAGGCATCTAAAAACTGGGCCTAGCAGAGGATGGTTTCGATCCATCGACCTCTGGGTTATGGGCCCAGCACGCTTCCGCTGCGCCACTCTGCTCCGCCTCACCCCAGATGGGACTCAAACCCACAATCCCTGGCTTAAGGAGGCCAGTGCCTTATCCATTAGGCCACTGGGGCTTACCAGCTGCGCTCCATCAGAGCCTTTGCTCCACTGGTATCAAAGGAATGTTTTAAATGTCGGGATAGCCGGACAAAGCCACTGTGTTGAATTTTCGGGTCTCGGGCCCTGAGCTGGCAGAAAGCACTCCAGACTGACTGTGGCAGGTGAGCATGGCTATATTTCCTGATTTGAAATGTTTCCATGTCAGAAGATTGTTTGAAGAGGTGTTTGCATTTTACACGACAGTGTAAAGTGACGGGAAGATCAAGACTAAGTCAAGTGAACGTGTATATAAACGTGGAAGTGGCTACAGGTTCCCCACTCCGAAGCCCCCTCCACTCGCCGTTGTCAGCGCTGGCCCAGACTCTGAGGGAAATGGCGCGCGTCAACGCGCAGGAGAGGCATCTAAAAACTGGGCCTAGCAGAGGATGGTTTCGATCCATCGACCTCTGGGTTATGGGCCCAGCACGCTTCCGCTGCGCCACTGTGCTCTGCCTCAGTTCTGATTGCCTGCTCATTTCCATTAGCTCCAGTGCTCTCCTTGCAGTTTGATTGGATTGCAAGGCAGATTTGAGAAAATGCAGATGAGATGATCAGGACAAGTCAAAGGAGGTGCGTAGTCGGATACGGAAATGGCTGCACGTTCCCCAGTGAAAGCCTGCCGGTCGTAGTTTTCATTCCCGTGTCAGGCTGTGGGTTGTGAAAGGCAAAATGTGTGCGGCTCTACTATCGTGGCACCTAAAGGGTTAGCCTAGCAGAGGATGGTTTCGATCCATCGACCTCTGGGTTATGGGCCCAGCACGCTTCCGCTGCGCCACTCTGCTCCGCCTCTTCCCAGATGGGACTCGAACCCACAATCCCTGGCTTAGGAGGCCAGTGCCTTATCCATTAGGCCACTGGGGCTTACCAGCTGCGCTCCATCAGAGCCTTTGCTCCACTGGTATCAAAGGAATGTTTTAAATGTCGGGATAGCCGGACAAAGCCACTGTGTTGAATTTTCGGGTCTCGGGCCCTGAGCTGGCAGAAAGCACTCCAGACTGACTGTGGCAGGTGAGCATGGCTATATTTCCTGATTTGAAATGTTTCCATGTCAGAAGATTGTTTGAAGAGGTGTTTGCATTTTACACGACAGTGTAAAGTGACGGGAAGATCAAGACTAAGTCAAGTGAACGTGTATATAAACGTGGAAGTGGCTACAGGTTCCCCACTCCGAAGCCCCCTCCACTCGCCGTTGTCAGCGCTGGCCCAGACTCTGAGGGAAATGGCGCGCGTCAACGCGCAGGAGAGGCATCTAAAAACTCGGCCTAGCAGAGGATGGTTTCGATCCATCGACCTCTGGGTTATGGGCCCAGCACGCTTCCGCTGCGCCACTCTGCTCCGCCTCACCCCAGATGGGACTCAAACCCACAATCCCTGGCTTAAGGAGGCCAGTGCCTTATCCATTAGGCCACTGGGGCTTACCAGCTGCGCTCCATCAGAGCCTTTGCTCCACTGGTATCAAAGGAATGTTTTAAATGTCGGGATAGCCGGACAAAGCCACTGTGTTGAATTTTCGGGTCTCGGGCCCTGAGCTGGCAGAAAGCACTCCAGACTGACTGTGGCAGGTGAGCATGGCTATATTTCCTGATTTGAAATGTTTCCATGTCAGAAGATTGTTTGAAGAGGTGTTTGCATTTTACACGACAGTGTAAAGTGACAGGAAGATCAAGACTAAGTCAAGTGAACGTGTATATAAACGTGGAAGTGGCTACAGGTTCCCCACTCCGAAGCCCCCTCCACTCGCCGTTGTCAGCGCTGGCCCAGACTCTGAGGGAAATGGCGCGCGTCAACGCGCAGGAGAGGCATCTAAAAACTGGGCCTAGCAGAGGATGGTTTCGATCCATCGACCTCTGGGTTATGGGCCCAGCACGCTTCCGCTGCGCCACTCTGCTCCGCCTCACCCCAGATGGGACTCAAACCCACAATCCCTGGCTTAAGGAGGCCAGTGCCTTATCCATTAGGCCACTGGGGCTTACCAGCTGCGCTCCATCAGAGCCTTTGCTCCACTGGTATCAAAGGAATGTTTTAAATGTCGGGATAGCCGGACAAAGCCACTGTGTTGAATTTTCGGGTCTCGGGCCCTGAGCTGGCAGAAAGCACTCCAGACTGACTGTGGCAGGTGAGCATGGCTATATTTCCTGATTTGAAATGTTTCCATGTCAGAAGATTGTTTGAAGAGGTGTTTGCATTTTACACGACAGTGTAAAGTGACGGGAAGATCAAGACTAAGTCAAGTGAACGTGTATATAAACGTGGAAGTGGCTACAGGTTCCCCACTCCGAAGCCCCCTCCACTCGCCGTTGTCAGCGCTGGCCCAGACTCTGAGGGAAATGGCGCGCGTCAACGCGCAGGAGAGGCATCTAAAAACTGGGCCTAGCAGAGGATGGTTTCGATCCATCGACCTCTGGGTTATGGGCCCAGCACGCTTCCGCTGCGCCACTCTGCTCTGCCTCAGTTCTGATTGCCTGCTCATTTCCATTAGCTCCAGTGCTCTCCTTGCAGTTTGATTGGATTGCAAGGCAGATTTGAGAAAATGCAGATGAGATGATCAGGACAAGTCAAAGGAGGTGCGTAGTCGGATACGGAAATGGCTGCACGTTCCCCAGTGAAAGCCTGCCGGTCGTAGTTTTCATTCCCGTGTCAGGCTGTGGGTTGTGAAAGGCAAAATGTGTGCGGCTCTACTATCGTGGCACCTAAAGGGTTAGCCTAGCAGAGGATGGTTTCGATCCATCGACCTCTGGGTTATGGGCCCAGCACGCTTCCGCTGCGCCACTCTGCTCCGCCTCTTCCCAGATGGGACTCGAACCCACAATCCCTGGCTTAGGAGGCCAGTGCCTTATCCATTAGGCCACTGGGGCTTACCAGCTGCGCTCCATCAGAGCCTTTGCTCCACTGGTATCAAAGGAATGTTTTAAATGTCGGGATAGCCGGACAAAGCCACTGTGTTGAATTTTCGGGTCTCGGGCCCTGAGCTGGCAGAAAGCACTCCAGACTGACTGTGGCAGGTGAGCATGGCTATATTTCCTGATTTGAAATGTTTCCATGTCAGAAGATTGTTTGAAGAGGTGTTTGCATTTTACACGACAGTGTAAAGTGACGGGAAGATCAAGACTAAGTCAAGTGAACGTGTATATAAACATGGAAGTGGCTACAGGTTCCCCACTCCGAAGCCCCCTCCACTCGCCGTTGTCAGCGCTGGCCCAGACTCTGAGGGAAATGGCGCGCGTCAACGCGCAGGAGAGGCATCTAAAAACTCGGCCTAGCAGAGGATGGTTTCGATCCATCGACCTCTGGGTTATGGGCCCAGCACGCTTCCGCTGCGCCACTCTGCTCTGTCTCAGTTCTGATTGCCTGCTCATTTCCATTAGCTCCAGTGCTCTCCTTGCAGTTTGATTGGATTGCAAGGCAGATTTGAGAAAATGCAGATGAGATGATCAGGACAAGTCAAAGGAGGTGCGTAGTCGGATACGGAAATGGCTGCACGTTCCCCAGTGAAAGCCTGCCGGTCGTAGTTTTCATTCCCGTGTCAGGCTGTGGGTTGCGAAAGGCAAAATGTGTGCGGCTCTACTATCGTGGCACCTAAAGGGTTAGCCTAGCAGAGGATGGTTTCGATCCATCGACCTCTGGGTTATGGGCCCAGCACGCTTCCGCTGCGCCACTCTGCTCCGCCTCACCCCAGATGGGACTGGAACCCACAATCCCTGGCTTAGGAGGCCAGTGCCTTATCCATTAGGCCACTGGGGCTTACCAGCTGCGCTCCATCAGAGTCTTTGCTCCACTCAAAGGAATTGCTACAGGTTCCCCACTCCGAAGCCCCCTCCACTCGCCGTTGTCAGCGCTGGCCCAGACTCTGAGGGAAATGGCGCGCGTCAACGCGCAGGAGAGGCATCTAAAAACTCAGCCTAGCAGAGGATGGTTTCGATCCATCGACCTCTGGGTTATGGGCCCAGCACGCTTCCGCTGCGCCACTCTGCTCTGCCTCAGTTCTGATTGCCTGCTCATTTCCATTAGCTCCAGTGCTCTCCTTGCAGTTTGATTGGATTGCAAGGCAGATTTGAGAAAATGCAGATGAGATGATCAGGTCAAGTCAAAGGAGGTGCGTAGTCGGATACGGAAATGGCTGCACGTTCCCCAGTGAAAGCCTGCCGGTCGTAGTTTTCATTCCCGTGTCAGGCTGTGGGTTGTGAAAGGCAAAATGTGTGCGGCTCTACTATCGTGGCACCTAAAGGGTTAGCCTAGCAGAGGATGGTTTCGATCCATCGACCTCTGGGTTATGGGCGCAGCACGCTTCCGCTGCGCCACTCTGCTCCGCCTCTTCCCAGATGGGACTCGAACCCACAATCCCTGGCTTAGGAGGCCAGTGCCTTATCCATTAGGCCACTGGGGCTTACCAGCTGCGCTCCATCAGAGCCTTTGCTCCACTGGTATCAAAGGAATGTTTTAAATGTCGGGATAGCCGGACAAAGCCACTGTGTTGAATTTTCGGGTCTCGGGCCCTGAGCTGGCAGAAAGCACTCCAGACTGACTGTGGCAGGTGAGCATGGCTATATTTCCTGATTTGAAATGTTTCCATGTCAGAAGATTGTTTGAAGAGGTGTTTGCATTTTACACGACAGTGTAAAGTGACGGGAAGATCAAGACTAAGTCAAGTGAACGTGTATATAAACGTGGAAGTGGCTACAGGTTCCCCACTCCGAAGCCCCCTCCACTCGCCGTTGTCAGCGCTGGCCCAGACTCTGAGGGAAATGGCGCGCGTCAACGCGCAGGAGAGGCATCTAAAAACTGGGCCTAGCAGAGGATGGTTTCGATCCATCGACCTCTGGGTTATGGGCCCAGCACGCTTCCGCTGCGCCACTCTGCTCTGCCTCAGTTCTGATTGCCTGCTCATTTCCATTAGCTCCAGTGCTCTCCTTGCAGTTTGATTGGATTGCAAGGCAGATTTGAGAAAATGCAGATGAGATGATCAGGACAAGTCAAAGGAGGTGCGTAGTCGGATACGGAAATGGCTGCACGTTCCCCAGTGAAAGCCTGCCGGTCGTAGTTTTCATTCCCGTGTCAGGCTGTGGGTTGTGAAAGGCAAAATGTGTGCGGCTCTACTATCGTGGCACCTAAAGGGTTAGCCTAGCAGAGGATGGTTTCGATCCATCGACCTCTGGGTTATGGGCCCAGCACGCTTCCGCTGCGCCACTCTGCTCCGCCTCACCCCAGATGGGACTCGAACCCACAATCCCTGGCTTAGGAGGCCAGTGCCTTATCCATTAGGCCACTGGGGCTTACCAGCTGCGCTCCATCAGAGCCTTTGCTCCACTGGTATCAAAGGAATGTTTTAAATGTCGGGATAGCCGGACAAAGCCACTGTGTTGAATTTTCGGGTCTCGGGCCCTGAGCTGGCAGAAAGCACTCCAGACTGACTGTGGCAGGTGAGCATGGCTATATTTCCTGATTTGAACTGTTTCCATGTCAGAAGATTGTTTGAAGAGGTGTTTGCATTTTACACGACAGTGTAAAGTGACGGGAAGATCAAGACTAAGTCAAGTGAACGTGTATATAAACGTGGAAGTGGCTACAGGTTCCCCACTCCGAAGCCCCCTCCACTCGCCGTTGTCAGCGCTGGCCCAGACTCTGAGGGAAATGGCGCGCGTCAACGCGCAGGAGAGGCATCTAAAAACTCGGCCTAGCAGTGGATGGTTTCGATCCATCGACCTCTGGGTTATGGGCCCAGCACGCTTCCGCTGCGCCACTCTGCTCTGCCTCAGTTCTGATTGCCTGCTCATTTCCATTAGCTCCAGTGCTCTCCTTGCAGTTTGATTGGATTGCAAGGCAGATTTGAGAAAATGCAGATGAGATGATCAGGAGAAGTCAAAGGAGGAGCGTAGTCGGATACGGAAATGGCTGCACGTTCCCCAGTGAAAGCCTGCCGGTCGTAGTTTTCATTCCCGTGTCAGGGTGTGGGTCGTGAAAGGCTAAATGTGTGCGGCTCTACTATCGTGGCACCTAAAGGGTTAGCCTAGCAGAGGATGGTTTCGATCCATCGACCTCTGGGTTATGGGCCTAGCATGCTTCCGCTGCGCCACTCTGCTCCGCCTCAACCCAGATGGGACTCGAACCCACAATCCCTGGCTTAGGAGGCCAGTGCCTTATCCATTAGGCCACTGGGGCTTACCAGCTGCGCTCCATCAGAGCCTTTGCTCCACTCAAAGGAATTGCTACAGGTTCCCCACTCCGAAGCCCCCTCCACTCGCCGTTGTCAGCGCTGGCCCAGACTCTGAGGGAAATGGCGCGCGTCAACGCGCAGGAGAGGCATCTAAAAACTCGGCCTAGCAGAGGATGGTTTCGATCCATCGACCTCTGGGTTATGGGCCCAGCACGCTTCCGCTGCGCCACTCTGCTCTGCCTCAGTTCTGATTGCCTGCTCATTTCCATTAGCTCCAGTGCTCTCCTTGCAGTTTGATTGGATTGCAAGGCAGATTTGAGAAAATGCAGATGAGATGATCAGGAGAAGTCAAAGGAGGAGCGTAGTCGGATACGGAAATGGCTGCACGTTCCCCAGTGAAAGCCTGCCGGTCGTAGTTTTCATTCCCGTGTCAGGGTGTGGGTCGTGAAAGGCTAAATGTGTGCGGCTCTACTATCGTGGCACCTAAAGGGTTAGCCTAGCAGAGGATGGTTTCGATCCATCGACCTCTGGGTTATGGGCCTAGCATGCTTCCGCTGCGCCACTCTGCTCCGCCTCAACCCAGATGGGACTCGAACCCACAATCCCTGGCTTAGGAGGCCAGTGCCTTATCCATTAGGCCACTGGGGCTTACCAGCTGCGCTCCATCAGAGCCTTTGCTCCACTGGTATCAAAGGAATGTTTTAAATGTCGGGATAGCCGGACAAAGCCACTGTGTTGAATTTTCGGGTCTCGGGCCCTGAGCTGGCAGAAAGCACTCCAGACTGACTGTGGCAGGTGAGCATGGCTATATTTCCTGATTTGAAATGTTTCCATGTCAGAAGATTGTTTGAAGAGGTGTTTGCATTTTACACGACAGTGTAAAGTGACGGGAAGATCAAGACTAAGTCAAGTGAACGTGTATATAAACGTGGAAGTGGCTACAGGTTCCCCACTCCGAAGCCCCCTCCACTCGCCGTTGTCAGCGCTGGCCCAGACTCTGAGGGAAATGGCGCGCGTCAACGCGCAGGAGAGGCATCTAAAAACTCGGCCTAGCAGAGGATGGTTTCGATCCATCGACCTCTGGGTTATGGGCCCAGCACGCTTCCGCTGCGCCACTCTGCTCTGTCTCAGTTCTGATTGCCTGCTCATTTCCATTAGCTCCAGTGCTCTCCTTGCAGTTTGATTGGATTGCAAGGCAGATTTGAGAAAATGCAGATGAGATGATCAGGACAAGTCAAAGGAGGTGCGTAGTCGGATACGGAAATGGCTGCACGTTCCCCAGTGAAAGCCTGCCGGTCGTAGTTTTCATTCCCGTGTCAGGCTGTGGGTTGCGAAAGGCAAAATGTGTGCGGCTCTACTATCGTGGCACCTAAAGGGTTAGCCTAGCAGAGGATGGTTTCGATCCATCGACCTCTGGGTTATGGGCCCAGCACGCTTCCGCTGCGCCACTCTGCTCCGCCTCACCCCAGATGGGACTGGAACCCACAATCCCTGGCTTAGGAGGCCAGTGCCTTATCCATTAGGCCACTGGGGCTTACCAGCTGCGCTCCATCAGAGTCTTTGCTCCACTCAAAGGAATTGCTACAGGTTCCCCACTCCGAAGCCCCCTCCACTCGCCGTTGTCAGCGCTGGCCCAGACTCTGAGGGAAATGGCGCGCGTCAACGCGCAGGAGAGGCATCTAAAAACTCGGCCTAGCAGAGGATGGTTTCGATCCATCGACCTCTGGGTTATTGGCCCAGCACGCTTCCGCTGCGCCACTCTGCTCTGCCTCAGTTCTGATTGCCTGCTCATTTCCATTAGCTCCAGTGCTCTCCTTGCAGTTTGATTGGATTGCAAGGCAGATTTGAGAAAATGCAGATGAGATGATCAGGTCAAGTCAAAGGAGGTGCGTAGTCGGATACGGAAATGGCTGCACGTTCCCCAGTGAAAGCCTGCCGGTCGTAGTTTTCATTCCCGTGTCAGGCTGTGGGTTGTGAAAGGCAAAATGTGTGCGGCTCTACTATCGTGGCACCTAAAGGGTTAGCCTAGCAGAGGATGGTTTCGATCCATCGACCTCTGGGTTATGGGCGCAGCACGCTTCCGCTGCGCCACTCTGCTCCGCCTCTTCCCAGATGGGACTTGAACCCACAATCCCTGGCTTAGGAGGCCAGTGCCTTATCCATTAGGCCACTGGGGCTTACCAGCTGCGCTCCATCAGAGCCTTTGCTCCACTGGTATCAAAGGAATGTTTTAAATGTCGGGATAGCCGGACAAAGCCACTGTGTTGAATTTTCGGGTCTCGGGCCCTGAGCTGGCAGAAAGCACTCCAGACTGACTGTGGCAGGTGAGCATGGCTATATTTCCTGATTTGAAATGTTTCCATGTCAGAAGATTGTTTGAAGAGGTGTTTGCATTTTACACGACAGTGTAAAGTGACGGGAAGATCAAGACTAAGTCAAGTGAACGTGTATATAAACGTGGAAGTGGCTACAGGTTCCCCACTTCGAAGCCCCCTCCACTCGCCGTTGTCAGCGCTGGCCCAGACTCTGAGGGAAATGGTGCGCGTCAACGCGCAGGAGAGGCATCTAAAAACTCGGCCTAGCAGAGGATGGTTTCGATCCATCGACCTCTGGGTTATGGGCCCAGCACGCTTCCGCTGCGCCACTCTGCTCTGCCTCAGTTCTGATTGCCTGCTCATTTCCATTAGCTCCAGTGCTCTCCTTGCAGTTTGATTGGATTGCAAGGCAGATTTGAGAAAATGCAGATGAGATGATCAGGACAAGTCAAAGGAGGTGCGTAGTCGGATACGGAAATGGCTGCACGTTCCCCAGTGAAAGCCTGCCGGTCGTAGTTTTCATTCCCGTGTCAGGCTGTGGGTTGTGGAAGGCAAAATGTGTGCGGCTCTACTATCGTGGCACCTAAAGGGTTAGCCTAGCAGAGGATGGTTTCGATCCATCGACCTCTGGGTTATGGGCCCAGCACGCTTCCGCTGCGCCACTCTGCTCCGCCTCACCCCAGATGGGACTCGAACCCACAATCCCTGGCTTAGGAGGCCAGTGCCTTATCCATTAGGCCACTGGGGCTTAGCAGCTGTGCTCCATCAGAGCCTTTGCTCCACTGGTATCAAAGGAATGTTTTAAATGTCGGGATAGCCGGACAAAGCCACTGTGTTGAATTTTCGGGTCTCGGGCCCTGAGCTGGCAGAAAGCACTCCAGACTGACTGTGGCAGGTGAGCATGGCTATATTTCCTGATTTGAAATGTTTCCATGTCAGAAGATTGTTTGAAGAGGTGTTTGCATTTTACACGACAGTGTAAAGTGACGGGAAGATCAAGACTAAGTCAAGTGAACGTGTATATAAACGTGGAAGTGGCTACAGGTTCCCCACTCCGAAGCCCCAGTGAAAGCCTGCCGGTCGTAGTTTTCATTCCCGTGTCAGGCTGTGGGTTGTGAAAGGCAAAATGTGTGCGGCTCTACTATCGTGGCACCTAAAGGGTTAGCTTAGCAGAGGATGGTTTCGATCCATCGACCTCTGGGTTATGGGCCCAGCACGCTTCCGCTGCGCCACTCTCCTCCGCCTCACCCCAGATGGGACTCGAACCCACAATCCCTGGCTTAGGAGGCCAGTGCCTTATCCATTAGGCCACTGGGGCTTACCAGCTGCGCTCCATCAGAGCCTTTGCTCCACTGGTATCAAAGGAATGTTTTAAATGTCGGGATAGCCGGACAAAGCCACTGTGTTGAATTTTCGGGTCTCGGGCCGTGAGCTGGCAGAAAGCACTCCAGACTGACTGTGGCAGGTGAGCATGGCTATATTTTCCTGATTTGAAATGTTTCCATGTCAGAAGATTGTTTGAAGAGGTGTTTGCATTTTACACGACAGTGTAAAGTGACGGGAAGATCAAGACTAAGTCAAGTGAACGTGTATATAAACGTGGAAGTGGCTACAGGTTCCCCACTCCGAAGCCCCCTCCACTCGCCGTTGTCAGCGCTGGCCCAGACTCTGAGGGAAATGGCGCGCGTCAACGCGCAGGAGAGGCATCTAAAAACTCGGCCTAGCAGAGGATGGTTTCGATCCATCGACCTCTGGGTTATGGGCCCAGCACGCTTCCGCTGCGCCACTCTGCTCTGCCTCAGTTCTGATTGCCTGCTCATTTCCATTAGCTCCAGTGCTCTCCTTGCAGTTTGATTGGATTGCAAGGCAGATTTGAGAAAATGCAGATGAGATGATCAGGACAAGTCAAAGGAGGTGCGTAGTCGGATACGGAAATGGCTGCACGTTCCCGCCTTAGGGAAATGGGGGACATTCGGCACACCTCCCATATAGTCCGAAATGTTAACGGAGGACTTTTTTCGCCTATCCTTGCCGACGCCAGGGAAGCGCGGGAAAAATCCGGCGACTTGCGGATCGCTTCCACAAAAGTACAAGGACCGCGCGGATGTTTCGGCGTGTTTCTAGCGCCCTCGGTCGCCGAGCAATAAATTTCCAAAGTTTCGGCGGTATTTTCCCAAATGGCCCAGTTCCACGTTTCGCCACCAGGGGGAGGACATTCGGGAACCCTTTTGCCATTTGGGCACCCCTTGCCTCCCGGACATTTGGGAAGCTAAGGGACATTTAAGGAGCGCACCGGGGGGTTCCCAAATGTCCCGATTTTTCCCATATGTCCCGTTGGTGTATGCCGAATGTCCCGGGTATGCCAAATGTCCTGGGACATTTAGGAAACAAACTGCCACAAGGTGTAGGTTGGGGGGGCAGGGACTTTTAGGATACCTTGTGCAATATGGCACACATCTTTCAGGGCTCACAGCTCCTCACCAGTAGGGGCTAGCGACACCAAATTTTGCACAGGGACAACCCTGGGGGCCTAGTATGAGGTCACGGGGTCAAAGATTTTTTAAAACCCTCCTGGGGTCAAAGTTGCCGTTGGGAGTTTTCCAGCCAGGGCAGTGTTGGACTTGGTGCCAAGAAGGCCCTCTGCAAAAGTTGGTCCGGTGGGAGCAACTCTACCTTCGGAAGGTCTCTGGGACCCGAGCTCGGAATATGTTGTTCGGGGGTCCGGGACGGTCGCCCACGCGTTGGTTCTGAACTCCTGGCGTGCATCGTTTCGCCACGGGAGAAGGGACATTTGGCATACATTTGAATGGGATTTATCTGCAAGGGAAAGTGAATGGGAATGTATACCAAAATGTCCCTTTTTCAAGGCTCCATATCCCGTCGAGACTTGGCCCAAAGTCTTGCAAATTTGCACTGCCAGCCCGTCTCCTGTCCAGGGACGAGTGGTTCGAATGGCGGGACGCACGGACCTTCCAGAGGCAAACTCCGTCAGGGAACGTCTGACCGACACGAAACGCACGTCATCCGGTCCGCCTCGACCCGTTATATGACATAGTTGGAGCTCAAGCCGATCGGCCGATGTTTAGCGTGCTATTACTCTGAAAGGACATTTAGGAACCATTTTGGGACATTCGGCATACCATTTTGAAACAGTTGGACGTCACTAATTAGATGACGACGCATTTGGCTACCTAAAGAGAGTCATAGTTACTCCCGCCATTTGTGTGATTAGGGACATCTAGGAAAGGGGCACGTTCCAGAATGCAAGAGGACATCTTGGACATAAAACAGTTGGACATATTAATAAATGGACATATTTTTACTAAGGGACATATTGGAAATAAACAGTTTGACATATTAATGAATGGACATTGTTTACTAAGGGACATCTTGGACATAAAACAGTTGGACATGTGAAGACAGGGATATGAAAACTAAGGGACAATTATTGGGACATTAGGCATACCATTTTGGGACATTCGGCATACCATTTTGGGACATCTGGGAAACTAAGGGAAATTCGGCATACCATTTTGGGACATTAGGCATACCATTTGTTACCACAACAATTTGTGCTGCAGCTAGAGGGACGAAACTTTACACGCTTCATGGGGGTCATGGGCCGATGGTCTGACCTGAGTTTCAGCCTCCTAGCACCATGCTAACACCCACAATGCTATGTCTGAATTGTAAGTGGTCAACTTTTTGTATGTTTTTCCTGTGTGTTTTTTCTTGTGGGTGACTCAGAGACTCCAGCTTTGGAACATTTGTTGGGGGCCTTGAGGCGGTGCCTTGTGTCTTGGTCCCGACCCTCTAGCACCTAGCGTTAGCCAGCGGGAAGAGGGATACCTTGTACGTTTCAGGCCACTTATCTCCTTCTGACAATAACCCACCGACTCCCAACCTAGTCCACCTCGTTCGTAATATCCCGTTGTTAAACATATGTTGATTTCATATTGATCAGACCAAAGCAACTGTGATTTCTGATGGGCAATAACCAAGGGACATTTGGGAACCTAGCTGCATTTTGGGGTAGGTGGGGGGGGGCACATTGGAATATCCGGCACACATCTTTTAGGGCTCACAGCTCCTCCCCAGTAGGGGCTAGAGACACCAAATTTTGCACAGGTACAGCCCAGAAAGTAGCCCAAATGGCCCTCAAGAGACATTTGGCCCATCAGGTAGAACTCCCCATGTGTCCCAGAGCTCGCTGAGAGGTGATTTTAATCCCTTGCCCTCGAGATAAGAAGAACCAAGAACCCAGTTGTCAGAAGGTGTCCCGGATGTCTCCCTGAGCTTATTGTGGCTTTAGAGCTCCCCCGGGAGGATTTCAGGTGGTAACGCACAGTTTCCTATGTGTCCGAAGGTTTCCCCAAAGTCTGACCCAAATGGCAGTCGGTGTCCTATATGTCCGACAAAAGTGTCCCAAGTTCACCACATTGACATTGGGGCCACCTCGGGGACATACGGCACACGCGCCCATGTTATCGGAGGGACATTTGGGAAGACTTCCCTTACCCCAGTGAAAGCCTGCCGGTCGTAGTTTTCATTCCCGTGTCAGGCTGTGGGTTGTGAAAGGCAAAATGTGTGCGGCTCTACTATCGTGGCACCTAAAGGGTTAGCTTAGCAGAGGATGGTTTCGATCCATCGACCTCTGGGTTATGGGCCCAGCACGCTTCCGCTGCGCCACTCTGCTCCGCCTCACCCCAGATGGGACTCGAACCCACAATCCCTGGCTTAGGAGGCCAGTGCCTTATCCATTAGGCCACTGGGGCTTACCAGCTGCGCTCCATCAGAGCCTTTGCTCCACTGGTATCAAAGGAATGTTTTAAATGTCGGGATAGCCGGACAAAGCCACTGTGTTGAATTTTCGGGTCTCGGGCCCTGAGCTGGCAGAAAGCACTCCAGACTGACTGTGGCAGGTGAGCATGGCTATATTTCCTGATTTGAAATGTTTCCATGTCAGAAGATTGTTTGAAGAGGTGTTTGCATTTTACACGACAGTGTAAAGTGACGGGAAGATCAAGACTAAGTCAAGTGAACGTGTATATAAACGTGGAAGTGGCTACAGGTTCCCCACTCCGAAGCCCCCTCCACTCGCCGTTGTCAGCGCTGGCCCAGACTCTGAGGGAAATGGCGCGCGTCAACGCGCAGGAGAGGCATCTAAAAACTCGGCCTAGCAGAGGATGGTTTCGATCCATCGACCTCTGGGTTATGGGCCCAGCACGCTTCCGCTGCGCCACTCTGCTCTGCCTCAGTTCTGATTGCCTGCTCATTTCCATTAGCTCCAGTGCTCTCCTTGCAGTTTGATTGGATTGCAAGGCAGATTTGAGAAAATGCAGATGAGATGATCAGGACAAGTCAAAGGAGGTGCGTAGTCGGATACGGAAATGGCTGCACGTTCCCCAGTGAAAGCCTGCCGGTCGTAGTTTTCATTCCCGTGTCAGGCTGTGGGTTGTGAAAGGCAAAATGTGTGCGGCTCTACTATCGTGGCACCTAAAGGGTTAGCTTAGCAGAGGATGGTTTCGATCCATCGACCTCTGGGTTATGGGCCCAGCACGCTTCCGCTGCGCCACTCTGCTCCGCCTCACCCCAGATGGGACTCGAACCCACAATCCCTGGCTTAGGAGGCCAGTGCCTTATCCATTAGGCCACTGGGGCTTACCAGCTGCGCTCCATCAGAGCCTTTGCTCCACTGGTATCAAAGGAATGTTTTAAATGTCGGGATAGCCGGACAAAGCCACTGTGTTGAATTTTCGGGTCTCGGGCCCTGAGCTGGCAGAAAGCACTCCAGACTGACTGTGGCAGGTGAGCATGGCTATATTTCCTGATTTGAAATGTTTCCATGTCAGAAGATTGTTTGAAGAGGTGTTTGCATTTTACACGACAGTGTAAAGTGACGGGAAGATCGATCAAGACTAAGTCAAGTGAACGTGTATATAAACGTGGAAGTGGCTACAGGTTCCCCACTCCGAAGCCCCCTCCACTCGCCGTTGTCAGCGCTGGCCCAGACTCTGAGGGAAATGGCGCGCGTCAACGCGCAGGAGAGGCATCTAAAAACTGGGCCTAGCAGAGGATGGTTTCGATCCATCGACCTCTGGGTTATGGGCCCAGCACGCTTCCGCTGCGCCACTCTGCTCTGCCTCAGCTCTGATTGCCTGCTCATTTCCATTAGCTCCAGTGCTCTCCTTGCAGTTTGATTGGATTGCAAGGCAGATTTGAGAAAATGCAGATGAGATGATCGATCAGGACAAGTCAAAGGAGGTGCGTAGTCGGATACGGAAATGGCTGCACGTTCCCCAGTGAAAGCCTGCCGGTCGTAGTTTTCATTCCCGTGTCAGGCTGTGGGTTGTGAAAGGCAAAATGTGTGCGGCTCTACTATCGTGGCACCTAAAGGGTTAGCCTAGCAGAGGATGGTTTCGATCCATCGACCTCTGGGTTATGGGCCCAGCACGCTTCCGCTGCGCCACTCTGCTCCGCCTCACCCCAGATGGGACTCGAACCCACAATCCCTGGCTTAGGAGGCCAGTGCCTTATCCATTAGGCCACTGGGGCTTACCAGCTGCGCTCCATCAGAGCCTTTGCTCCACTGGTATCAAAGGAATGTTTTAAATGTCGGGATAGCCGGACAAAGCCACTGTGTTGAATTTTCGGGTCTCGGGCCCTGAGCTGGCAGAAAGCACTCCAGACTGACTGTGGCAGGTGAGCATGGCTATATTTCCTGATTTGAAATGTTTCCATGTCAGAAGATTGTTTGAAGAGGTGTTTGCATTTTACACGACAGTGTAAAGTGACGGGAAGATCAAGACTAAGTCAAGTGAACGTGTATATAAACGTGGAAGTGGCTACAGGTTCCCCACTCCGAAGCCCCCTCCACTCGCCGTTGTCAGCGCTGGCCCAGACTCTGAGGGAAATGGCGCGCGTCAACGCGCAGGAGAGGCATCTAAAAACTCGGCCTAGCAGAGGATGGTTTCGATCCATCGACCTCTGGGTTATGGGCCCAGCACGCTTCCGCTGCGCCACTCTGCTCTGCCTCAGTTCTGATTGCCTGCTCATTTCCATTAGCTCCAGTGCTCTCCTTGCAGTTTGATTGGATTGCAAGGCAGATTTGAGAAAATGCAGATGAGATGATCAGGACAAGTCAAAGGAGGTGCGTAGTCGGATACGGAAATGGCTGCACGTTCCCCAGTGAAAGCCTGCCGGTCGTAGTTTTCATTCCCGTGTCAGGCTGTGGGTCGTGAAAGGCAAAATGTGTGCGGCTCTACTATCGTGGCACCTAAAGGGTTAGCCTAGCAGAGGATGGTTTCGATCCATCGACCTCTGGGTTATGGGCCCAGCACGCTTCCGCTGCGCCACTCTGCTCCGCCTCAACCCAGATGGGACTCGAACCCACAATCCCTGGCTTAGGAGGCCAGTGCCTTATCCATTAGGCCACTGGGGCTTACCAGCTGCGCTCCATCAGAGCCTTTGCTCCACTGGTATCAAAGGAATGTTTTAAATGTCGGGATAGCCGGACAAAGCCACTGTGTTGAATTTTCGGGTCTCGGGCCCTGAGCTGGCAGAAAGCACTCCAGACTGACTGTGGCAGGTGAGCATGGCTATATTTCCTGATTTGAAATGTTTCCATGTCAGAAGATTGTTTGAAGAGGTGTTTGCATTTTACACGACAGTGTAAAGTGACGGGAAGATCAAGACTAAGTCAAGTGAACGTGTATATAAACGTGGAAGTGGCTACAGGTTCCCCACTCCGAAGCCCCCTCCACTCGCCGTTGTCAGCGCTGGCCCAGACTCTGAGGGAAATGGCGCGCGTCAACGCGCAGGAGAGGCATCTAAAAACTCGGCCTAGCAGTGGATGGTTTCGATCCATCGACCTCTGGGTTATGGGCCCAGCACGCTTCCGCTGCGCCACTCTGCTCTGCCTCAGTTCTGATTGCCTGCTCATTTCCATTAGCTCCAGTGCTCTCCTTGCAGTTTGATTGGATTGCAAGGCAGATTTGAGAAAATGCAGATGAGATGATCAGGACAAGTCAAAGGAGGAGCGTAGTCGGATACGGAAATGGCTGCACGTTCCCCAGTGAAAGCCTGCCGGTCGTAGTTTTCATTCCCGTGTCAGGGTGTGGGTCGTGAAAGGCTAAATGTGTGCGGCTCTACTATCGTGGCACCTAAAGGGTTAGCCTAGCAGAGGATGGTTTCGATCCATCGACCTCTGGGTTATGGGCCCAGCACGCTTCCGCTGCGCCACTCTGCTCCGCCTCAACCCAGATGGGACTCGAACCCACAATCCCTGGCTTAGGAGGCCAGTGCCTTATCCATTAGGCCACTGGGGCTTACCAGCTGCGCTCCATCAGAGCCTTTACTCCACTGGTATCAATGGAATCTTTTAAATGTCGGGATAGCCGGACAAAGCCACTGTGTTGAATTTTCGGGTCTCGGGCCCTGAGCTGGCAGAAAGCACTCCAGACTGACTGTGGCAGGTGAGCATGGCTATATTTCCTGATTTGAAATGTTTCCATGTCAGAAGATTGTTTGAAGAGGTGTTTGCATTTTACACGACAGTGTAAAGTGACGGGAAGATCAAGACTAAGTCAAGTAACGTGTATATAAACGTGGAAGTGGCTACAGGTTCCCCACTCCGAAGCCCCCTCCACTCGCCGTTGTCAGCGCTGGCCCAGACTCTGAGGGAAATGGCGCGCGTCAACGCGCAGGAGAGGCATCTAAAAACTGGGCCTAGCAGAGGATGGTTTCGATCCATCGACCTCTGGGATATGGGCCCAGCACGCTTCCGCTGCGCCACTCTGCTCTGCCTCAGTTCTGATTGCCTGCTCATTTCCATTAGCTCCAGTGCTCTCCTTGCAGTTTGATTGGATTGCAAGGCAGATTTGAGAAAATGCAGATGAGATGATCAGGACAAGTCAAAGGAGGAGCGTAGTCGGATACGGAAATGGCTGCACGTTCCCCAGTGAAAGCCTGCCGGTCGTAGTTTTCATTCCCGTGTCAGGCTGTGGGTTGTGAAAGGCAAAATGTGTGCGGCTCTACTATCGTGGCACCTAAAGGGTTAGCCTAGCAGAGGATGGTTTCGATCGATCCATCGACCTCTGGGTTATGGGCCCAGCACGCTTCCGCTGCGCCACTCTGCTCCGCCTCACCCCAGATGGGACTCGAACCCACAATCCCTGGCTTAGGAGGCCAGTGCCTTATCCATTAGGCCACTGGGGCTTACCAGCTGCGCTCCATCAGTGCCTTTGCTCCACTGGTATCAAAGGAATGTTTTAAATGTCGGGATAGCCGGACAAAGCCACTGTGTTGAATTTTCGGGTCTCGGGCCCTGAGCTGGCAGAAAGCACTCCAGACTGACTGTGGCAGGTGAGCATGGCTATATTTCCTGATTTGAAATGTTTCCATGTCAGAAGATTGTTTGAAGAGGTGTTTGCATTTTACACGACAGTGTAAAGTGACGGGAAGATCAAGACTAAGTCAAGTGAACGTGTATATAAACGTGGAAGTGGCTACAGGTTCCCCACTCCGAAGCCCCCTCCACTCGCCGTTGTCAGCGCTGGCCCAGACTCTGAGGGAAATGGCGCGCGTCAACGCGCAGGAGAGGCATCTAAAAACTCGGCCTAGCAGTGGATGGTTTCGATCCATCGACCTCTGGGTTATGGGCCCAGCACGCTTCCGCTGCGCCACTCTGCTCTGCCTCAGTTCTGATTACCTGCTCATTTCCATTAGCTCCAGTGCTCTCCTTGCAGTTTGATTGGATTGCAAGGCAGATTTGAGAAAATGCAGATGAGATGATCAGGACAAGTCAAAGGAGGAGCGTAGTCGGATACGGAAATGGCTGCACGTTCCCCAGTGAAAGCCTGCCGGTCGTAGTTTTCATTCCCGTGTCAGGGTGTGGGTCGTGAAAGG
Source organism: Alosa pseudoharengus (assembly GCF_046254945.1). Classification (NCBI taxonomy): domain Eukaryota; kingdom Metazoa; phylum Chordata; class Actinopteri; order Clupeiformes; family Clupeidae; genus Alosa; species Alosa pseudoharengus. Next base: position 10,141,028 of record NW_027468685.1, read on the forward strand.
CTAAATGTGTGCGGCTCTACTATCGTGGCACCTAAAGGGTTAGCCTAGCAGAGGATGGTTTCGATCCATCGACCTCTGGGTTATGGGCCCAGCACGCTTCCGCTGCGCCACTCTGCTCCGCCTCAACCCAGATGGGACTCGAACCCACAATCCCTGGCTTAGGAGGCCAGTGCCTTATCCATTAGGCCACTGGGGCTTACCAGCTGCGCTCCATCAGAGCCTTTACTCCACTGGTATCAATGGAATCTTTTAAATGTCGGGATAGCCGGACAAAGCCACTGTGTTGAATTTTCGGGTCTCGGGCCCTGAGCTGGCAGAAAGCACTCCAGACTGACTGTGGCAGGTGAGCATGGCTATATTTCCTGATTTGAAATGTTTCCATGTCAGAAGATTGTTTGAAGAGGTGTTTGCATTTTACACGACAGTGTAAAGTGACGGGAAGATCAAGACTAAGTCAAGTAACGTGTATATAAACGTGGAAGTGGCTACAGGTTCCCCACTCCGAAGCCCCCTCCACTCGCCGTTGTCAGCGCTGGCCCAGACTCTGAGGGAAATGGCGCGCGTCAACGCGCAGGAGAGGCATCTAAAAACTGGGCCTAGCAGAGGATGGTTTCGATCCATCGACCTCTGGGATATGGGCCCAGCACGCTTCCGCTGCGCCACTCTGCTCTGCCTCAGTTCTGATTGCCTGCTCATTTCCATTAGCTCCAGTGCTCTCCTTGCAGTTTGATTGGATTGCAAGGCAGATTTGAGAAAATGCAGATGAGATGATCAGGACAAGTCAAAGGAGGAGCGTAGTCGGATACGGAAATGGCTGCACGTTCCCCAGTGAAAGCCTGCCGGTCGTAGTTTTCATTCCCGTGTCAGGCTGTGGGTTGTGAAAGGCAAAATGTGTGCGGCTCTACTATCGTGGCACCTAAAGGGTTAGCCTAGCAGAGGATGGTTTTGATCCATCGACCTCTGGGTTATGGGCCCAGCACGCTTCCGCTGCGCCACTCTGCTCCGCCTCACCCCAGATGGGACTCGAACCCACAATCCCTGGCTTAGGAGGCCAGTGCCTTATCCATTAGGCCACTGGGGCTTACCAGCTGCGCTCCATCAGTGCCTTTGCTCCACTGGTATCAAAGGAATGTTTTAAATGTCGGGATAGCCGGACAAAGCCACTGTGTTGAATTTTCGGGTCTCGGGCCCTGAGCTGGCAGAAAGCACTCCAGACTGACTGTGGCAGGTGAGCATGGCTATATTTCCTGATTTGAAATGTTTCCATGTCAGAAGATTGTTTGAAGAGGTGTTTGCATTTTACACGACAGTGTAAAGTGACGGGAAGATCAAGACTAAGTCAAGTGAACGTGTATATAAACGTGGAAGTGGCTACAGGTTCCCCACTCCGAAGCCCCCTCCACTCGCCGTTGTCAGCGCTGGCCCAGACTCTGAGGGAAATGGCGCGCGTCAACGCGCAGGAGAGGCATCTAAAAACTCGGCCTAGCAGTGGATGGTTTCGATCCATCGACCTCTGGGTTATGGGCCCAGCACGCTTCCGCTGCGCCACTCTGCTCTGCCTCAGTTCTGATTGCCTGCTCATTTCCATTAGCTCCAGTGCTCTCCTTGCAGTTTGATTGGATTGCAAGGCAGATTTGAGAAAATGCAGATGAGATGATCAGGACAAGTCAAAGGAGGAGCGTAGTCGGATACGGAAATGGCTGCACGTTCCCCAGTGAAAGCCTGCCGGAAAGGGTTAGCCTAGCAGAGGATGGTTTCGATCCATCGACCTCTGGGTTATGGGCCCAGCACGCTTCCGCTGCGCCACTCTGCTCCGCCTCACCCCAGATGGGACTCGAACCCACAATCCCTGGCTTAGGAGGCCAGTGCCTTATCCATTAGGCCACTGGGGCTTACCAGCTGCGTTCCATCAGAGCCTTTACTCCACTGGTATCAATGGAATCTTTTAAATGTCGGGATAGCCGGACAAAGCCACTGTGTTGAATTTTCGGGTCTCGGGCCCTGAGCTGGCAGAAAGCACTCCAGACTGACTGTGGCAGGTGAGCATGGCTATATTTCCTGATTTGAAATGTTTCCATGTCAGAAGATTGTTTGAAGAGGTGTTTGCATTTTACACGACAGTGTAAAGTGACGGGAATATCAAGACTAAGTCAAGTAACGTGTATATAAACGTGGAAGTGGCTACAGGTTCCCCACTCCGAAGCCCCCTCCACTCGCCGTTGTCAGCGCTGGCCCAGACTCTGAGGGAAATGGCGCGCGTCAACGCGCAGGAGAGGCATCTAAAAACTCGGCCTAGCAGAGGATGGTTTCGATCCATCGACCTCTGGGTTATGGGCCCAGCACGCTTCCGCTGCGCCACTCTGCTCTGCCTCAGTTCTGATTGCCTGCTCATTTCCATTAGCTCCAGTGCTCTCCTTGCAGTTTGATTGGATTGCAAGGCAGATTTGAGAAAATGCAGATGAGATGATCAGGACAAGTCAAAGGAGGTGCGTAGTCGGATACGGAAATGGCTGCACGTTCCCCAGTGAAAGCCTGCCGGTCGTAGTTTTCATTCCCGTGTCAGGCTGTGGGTTGTGAAAGGCAAAATGTGTGCGGCTCTACTATCGTGGCACCTAAAGGGTTAGCCTAGCAGAGGATGGTTTCGATCCATCGACCTCTGGGTTATGGGCCCAGCACGCTTCCGCTGCGCCACACTGCTCCGCCTCACCCCAGATGGGACTCGAACCCACAATCCCTGGCTTAGGAGGCCAGTGCCTTATCCATTAGGCCACTGGGGCTTACCAGCTGCGCTCCATCAGAGCCTTTGCTCCAATGGTATCAAAGGAATCTTTTAAATGTCGGGATAGCCGGACAAAGCCACTGTGTTGAATTTTCGGGTCTCGGGCCCTGAGCTGGCAGAAAGCACTCCAGACTGACTGTGGCAGGTGAGCATGGCTATATTTCCTGATTTGAAATGTTTCCATGTCAGAAGATTGTTTGAAGAGGTGTTTGCATTTTACACGACAGTGTAAAGTGACGGGAAGATCAAGACTAAGTCAAGTGAACGTGTATATAAACGTGGAAGTGGCTACAGGTTCCCCACTCCGAAGCCCCCTCCACTCGCCGTTGTCAGCGCTGGCCCAGACTCTGAGGGAAATGGCGCGCGTCAACGCGCAGGAGAGGCATCTAAAAACTCGGCCTAGCAGAGGATGGTTTCGATCCATCGACCTCTGGGTTATGGGCCCAGCACGCTTCCGCTGCGCCACTCTGCTCTGCCTCAGTTCTGATTGCCTGCTCATTTCCATTAGCTCCAGTGCTCTCCTTGCAGTTTGATTGGATTGCAAGGCAGATTTGAGAAAATGCAGATGAGATGATCAGGACAAGTCAAAGGAGGTGCGTAGTCGGATACGGAAATGGCTGCACGTTCCCCAGTGAAAGCCTGCCGGTCGTAGTTTTCATTCCCGTGTCAGGCTGTGGGTTGTGAAAGGCAAAATGTGTGCGGCTCTACTATCGTGGCACCTAAAGGGTTAGCCTAGCAGAGGATGGTTTCGATCGATCCATCGACCTCTGGGTTATGGGCCCAGCACGCTTCCGCTGCGCCACTCTGCTCCGCCTCACCCCAGATGGGACTCGAACCCACAATCCCTGGCTTAGGAGGCCAGTGCCTTATCCATTAGGCCACTGGGGCTTACCAGCTGCGCTCCATCAGAGCCTTTGCTCCATTGGTATCAAAGGAATGTTTTAAATGTCGGGATAGCCGGACAAAGCCACTGTGTTGAATTTTCGGGTCTCGGGCCCTGAGCTGGCAGAAAGCACTCCAGACTGACTGTGGCAGGTGAGCATGGCTATATTTCCTGATTTGAAATGTTTCCATGTCAGAAGATTGTTTGAAGAGGTGTTTGCATTTTACACGACAGTGTAAAGTGACGGGAAGATCAAGACTAAGTCAAGTGAACGTGTATATAAACGTGGAAGTGGCTACAGGTTCCCCACTCCGAAGCCCCCTCCACTCGCCGTTGTCAGCGCTGGCCCAGACTCTGAGGGAAATGGCGCGCGTCAACGCGCAGGAGAGGCATCTAAAAACTGGGCCTAGCAGAGGATGGTTTCGATCCATCGACCTCTGGGTTATGGGCCCAGCACGCTTCCGCTGCGCCACTCTGCTCTGCCTCAGTTCTGATTGCCCGCTCATTTCCATTAGCTCCAGTGCTCTCCTTGCAGTTTGATTGGATTGCAAGGCAGATTTGAGAAAATGCAGATGAGATGATCAGGACAAGTCAAAGGAGGTGCGTAGTCGGATACGGAAATGGCTGCACGTTCCCCAGTGAAAGCCTGCCGGTCGTAGTTTTCATTCCCGTGTCAGGCTGTGGGTTGTGAAAGGCAAAATGTGTGCGGCTCTACTATCGTGGCACCTAAAGGGTTAGCCTAGCAGAGGATGGTTTCGATCCATCGACCTCTGGGTTATGGGCCCAGCACGCTTCCGCTGCGCCACTCTGCTCCGCCTCACCCCAGATGGGACTCGAACCCACAATCCCTGGCTTAGGAGGCCAGTGCCTTATCCATTAGGCCACTGGGGCTTACCAGCTGCGCTCCATCAGAGCCTTTGCTCCACTGGTATCAAAGGATGTTTTAAATGTCGGGATAGCCGGACAAAGCCACTGTGTTGAATTTTCGGGTCTCGGGCCCTGAGCTGGCAGAAAGCACTCCAGACTGACTGTGGCAGGTGAGCATGGCTATATTTCCTGATTTGAAATGTTTCCATGTCAGAAGATTGTTTGAAGAGGTGTTTGCATTTTACACGACAGTGTAAAGTGACGGGAAGATCAAGACTAAGTCAAGTGAACGTGTATATAAACGTGGAAGTGGCTACAGGTTCCCCACTCCGAAGCCCCCTCCACTCGCCGTTGTCAGCGCTGGCCCAGACTCTGAGGGAAATGGCGCGCGTCAACGCGCAGGAGAGGCATCTAAAAACTCGGCCTAGCAGAGGTTGGTTTCGATCCATCGACCTCTGGGTTATGGGCCCAGCACGCTTCCGCTGCGCCACTCTACTCTGCCTCAGTTCTGATTGCTTGCTCATTTCCATTAGCTCCAGTGCTCTCCTTGCAGTTTGATTGGATTGCAAGGCAGATTTGAGAAAATGCAGATGAGATGATCAGGACAAGTCAAAGGAGGTGCGTAGTCGGATACGGAAATGGCTGCACGTTCCCCAGTGAAAGCCTGCCGGTCGTAGTTTTCATTCCCGTGTCAGGCTGTGGGTTGTGATAGGCAAAATGTGTGCGGCTCTACTATCGTGGCACCTAAAGGGTTAGCCTAGCAGAGGATGGTTTCGATCCATCGACCTCTGGGTTATGGGCCCAGCACGCTTCCGCTGCGCCACTCTGCTCCGCCTCACCCCAGATGGGACTCGAACCCACAATCCCTGGCTTAGGAGGCCAGTGCCTTATCCATTAGGCCACTGGGGCTTACCAGCTGCGCTCCATCAGAGCCTTTGCTCCACTGGTATCAAAGGAATGTTTTAAATGTCGGGATAGCCGGACAAAGCCACTGTGTTGAATTTTCGGGTCTCGGGCCCTGAGCTGGCAGAAAGCACTCCAGACTGACTGTGGCAGGTGAGCATGGCTATATTTCCTGATTTGAAATGTTTCCATGTCAGAAGATTGTTTGAAGAGGTGTTTGCATTTTACACGACAGTGTAAAGTGACGGGAAGATCAAGACTAAGTCAAGTGAACGTGTATATAAACGTGGAAGTGGCTACAGGTTCCCCACTCCGAAGCCCCCTCCACTCGCCGTTGTCAGCGCTGGCCCAGACTCTGAGGGAAATGGCGCGCGTCAACGCGCAGGAGAGGCATCTAAAAACTCGGCCTAGCAGAGGATGGTTTCGATCCATCGACCTCTGGGTTATGGGCCCAGCACGCTTCCGCTGCGCCACTCTGCTCCGCCTCACCCCAGATGGGACTCGAACCCACAATCCCTGGCTTAGGAGGCCAGTGCCTTATCCATTAGGCCACTGGGGCTTTCCAGCTGCGCTCCATCAGAGCCTTTGCTCCACTGGTATCAAAGGAATGTTTTAAATGTCGGGATAGCCGGACAAAGCCACTGTGTTGAATTTTCGGGTCTCGGGCCCTGAGCTGGCAGAAAGCACTCCAGACTGACTGTGGCAGGTGAGCATGGCTATATTTCCTGATTTGAAATGTTTCCATGTCAGAAGATTGTTTGAAGAGGTGTTTGCATTTTACACGACAGTGTAAAGTGACGGGAAGATCAAGACTAAGTCAAGTGAACGTGTATATAAACGTGGAAGTGGCTACAGGTTCCCCACTCCGAAGCCCCCTCCACTCGCCGTTGTCAGCGCTGGCCCAGACTCTGAGGGAAATGGCGCGCGTCAACGCGCAGGAGAGGCATCTAAAAACTGGGCCTAGCAGAGGATGGTTTCGATCCATCGACCTCTGGGTTATGGGCCCAGCACGCTTCCGCTGCGCCACTCTGCTCTGCCTCAGTTCTGATTGCCCGCTCATTTCCATTAGCTCCAGTGCTCTCCTTGCAGTTTGATTGGATTGCAAGGCAGATTTGAGAAAATGCAGATGAGATGATCAGGACAAGTCAAAGGAGGTGCGTAGTCGGATACGGAAATGGCTGCACGTTCCCCAGTGAAAGCCTGCCGGTCGTAGTTTTCATTCCCGTGTCAGGCTGTGGGTTGTGAAAGGCAAAATGTGTGCGGCTCTACTATCGTGGCACCTAAAGGGTTAGCCTAGCAGAGGATGGTTTCGATCCATCGACCTCTGGGTTATGGGCCCAGCACGCTTCCGCTGCGCCACTCTGCTCCGCCTCACCCCAGATGGGACTCGAACCCACAATCCCTGGCTTAGGAGGCCAGTGCCTTATCCATTAGGCCACTGGGGCTTACCAGCTGCGCTCCATCAGAGCCTTTGCTCCACTGGTATCAAAGGAATGTTTTAAATGTCGGGATAGCCGGACAAAGCCACTGTGTTGAATTTTCGGGTCTCGGGCCCTGAGCTGGCAGAAAGCACTCCAGACTGACTGTGGCAGGTGAGCATGGCTATATTTCCTGATTTGAAATGTTTCCATGTCAGAAGATTGTTTGAAGAGGTGTTTGCATTTTACACGACAGTGTAAAGTGACGGGAAGATCAAGACTAAGTCAAGTGAACGTGTATATAAACGTGGAAGTGGCTACAGGTTCCCCACTCCGAAGCCCCCTCCACTCGCCGTTGTCAGCGCTGGCCCAGACTCTGAGGGAAATGGCGCGCGTCAACGCGCAGGAGAGGCATCTAAAAACTCGGCCTAGCAGAGGATGGTTTCGATCCATCGACCTCTGGGTTATGGGCCCAGCACGCTTCCGCTGCGCCACTCTGCTCCGCCTCACCCCAGATGGGACTCGAACCCACAATCCCTGGCTTAGGAGGCCAGTGCCTTATCCATTAGGCCACTGGGGCTTACCAGCTGCGCTCCATCAGAGCCTTTGCTCCACTGGTATCAAAGGAATGTTTTAAATGTCGGGGTAGCCGGACAAAGCCACTGTGTTGAATTTTCGGGTCTCGGGCCCTGAGCTGGCAGAAAGCACTCCAGACTGACTGTGGCAGGTGAGCATGGCTATATTTCCTGATTTGAAATGTTTCCATGTCAGAAGATTGTTTGAAGAGGTGTTTGCATTTTACACGACAGTGTAAAGTGACGGGAAGATCAAGACTAAGTCAAGTGAACGTGTATATAAACGTGGAAGTGGCTACAGGTTCCCCACTCCGAAGCCCCCTCCACTCGCCGTTGTCAGCGCTGGCCCAGACTCTGAGGGAAATGGCGCGCGTCAACGCGCAGGAGAGGCATCTAAAAACTCGGCCTAGCAGAGGTTGGTTTCGATCCATCGACCTCTGGGTTATGGGCCCAGCACGCTTCCGCTGCGCCACTCTACTCTGCCTCAGTTCTGATTGCTTGCTCATTTCCATTAGCTCCAGTGCTCTCCTTGCAGTTTGATTGGATTGCAAGGCAGATTTGAGAAAATGCAGATGAGATGATCAGGACAAGTCAAAGGAGGTGCGTAGTCGGATACGGAAATGGCTGCACGTTCCCCAGTGAAAGCCTGCCGGTCGTAGTTTTCATTCCCGTGTCAGGCTGTGGGTTGTGATAGGCAAAATGTGTGCGGCTCTACTATCGTGGCACCTAAAGGGTTAGCCTAGCAGAGGATGGTTTCGATCCATCGACCTCTGGGTTATGGGCCCAGCACGCTTCCGCTGCGCCACTCTGCTCCGCCTCACCCCAGATGGGACTCGAACCCACAATCCCTGGCTTAGGAGGCCAGTGCCTTATCCATTAGGCCACTGGGGCTTACCAGCTGCGCTCCATCAGAGCCTTTGCTCCACTGGTATCAAAGGAATGTTTTAAATGTCGGGGTAGCCGGACAAAGCCACTGTGTTGAATTTTCGGGTCTCGGGCCCTGAGCTGGCAGAAAGCACTCCAGACTGACTGTGGCAGGTGAGCATGGCTATATTTCCTGATTTGAAATGTTTCCATGTCAGAAGATTGTTTGAAGAGGTGTTTGCATTTTACACGACAGTGTAAAGTGACGGGAAGATCAAGACTAAGTCAAGTGAACGTGTATATAAACGTGGAAGTGGCTACAGGTTCCCCACTCCGAAGCCCCCTCCACTCGCCGTTGTCAGCGCTGGCCCAGACTCTGAGGGAAATGGCGCGCGTCAACGCGCAGGAGAGGCATCTAAAAACTCGGCCTAGCAGAGGTTGGTTTCGATCCATCGACCTCTGGGTTATGGGCCCAGCACGCTTCCGCTGCGCCACTCTACTCTGCCTCAGTTCTGATTGCTTGCTCATTTCCATTAGCTCCAGTGCTCTCCTTGCAGTTTGATTGGATTGCAAGGCAGATTTGAGAAAATGCAGATGAGATGATCAGGACAAGTCAAAGGAGGTGCGTAGTCGGATACGGAAATGGCTGCACGTTCCCCAGTGAAAGCCTGCCGGTCGTAGTTTTCATTCCCGTGTCAGGCTGTGGGTTGTGATAGGCAAAATGTGTGCGGCTCTACTATCGTGGCACCTAAAGGGTTAGCCTAGCAGAGGATGGTTTCGATCCATCGACCTCTGGGTTATGGGCCCAGCACGCTTCCGCTGCGCCACTCTGCTCCGCCTCACCCCAGATGGGACTCGAACCCACAATCCCTGGCTTAGGAGGCCAGTGCCTTATCCATTAGGCCACTGGGGCTTACCAGCTGCGCTCCATCAGAGCCTTTGCTCCACTGGTATCAAAGGAATGTTTTAAATGTCGGGATAGCCGGACAAAGCCACTGTGTTGAATTTTCGGGTCTCGGGCCCTGAGCTGGCAGAAAGCACTCAAGACTGACTGTGGCAGGTGAGCATGGCTATATTTCCTGATTTGAAATGTTTCCATGTCAGAAGATTGTTTGAAGAGGTGTTTGCATTTTACACGACAGTGTAAAGTGACGGGAAGATCAAGACTAAGTCAAGTGAACGTGTATATAAACGTGGAAGTGGCTACAGGTTCCCCACTCCGAAGCCCCCTCCACTCGCCGTTGTCAGCGCTGGCCCAGACTCTGAGGGAAATGGCGCGCGTCAACGCGCAGGAGAGGCATCTAAAAACTCGGCCTAGCAGAGGATGGTTTCGATCCATCGACCTCTGGGTTATGGGCCCAGCACGCTTCCGCTGCGCCACTCTGCTCCGCCTCACCCCAGATGGGACTCGAACCCACAATCCCTGGCTTAGGAGGCCAGTGCCTTATCCATTAGGCCACTGGGGCTTACCAGCTGCGCTCCATCAGAGCCTTTGCTCCACTGGTATCAAAGGAATGTTTTAAATGTCGGGATAGCCGGACAAAGCCACTGTGTTGAATTTTCGGGTCTCGGGCCCTGAGCTGGCAGAAAGCACTCCAGACTGACTGTGGCAGGTGAGCATGGCTATATTTCCTGATTTGAAATGTTTCCATGTCAGAAGATTGTTTGAAGAGGTGTTTGCATTTTACACGACAGTGTAAAGTGACGGGAAGATCAAGACTAAGTCAAGTGAACGTGTATATAAACGTGGAAGTGGCTACAGGTTCCCCACTCCGAAGCCCCCTCCACTCGCCGTTGTCAGCGCTGGCCCAGACTCTGAGGGAAATGGCGCGCGTCAACGCGCAGGAGAGGCATCTAAAAACTCGGCCTAGCAGAGGATGGTTTCGATCCATCGACCTCTGGGTTATGGGCCCAGCACGCTTCCGCTGCGCCACTCTGCTCCGCCTCACCCCAGATGGGACTCGAACCCACAATCCCTGGCTTAGGAGGCCAGTGCCTTATCCATTAGGCCACTGGGGCTTACCAGCTGCGCTCCATCAGAGCCTTTGCTCCACTGGTATCAAAGGAATGTTTTAAATGTCGGGATAGCTGGACAAAGCCACTGTGTTGAATTTTCGGGTCTCGGGCCCTGAGCTGGCAGAAAGCACTCCAGACTGACTGTGGCAGGTGAGCATGGCTATATTTCCTGATTTGAAATGTTTCCATGTCAGAAGATTGTTTGAAGAGGTGTTTGCATTTTACACGACAGTGTAAAGTGACGGGAAGATCAAGACTAAGTCAAGTGAACGTGTATATAAACGTGGAAGTGGCTACAGGTTCCCCACTCCGAAGCCCCCTCCACTCGCCGTTGTCAGCGCTGGCCCAGACTCTGAGGGAAATGGCGCGCGTCAACGCGCAGGAGAGGCATCTAAAAACTCGGCCTAGCAGAGGATGGTTTCGATCCATCGACCTCTGGGTTATGGGCCCAGCACGCTTCCGCTGCGCCACTCTGCTCCGCCTCACCCCAGATGGGACTCGAACCCACAATCCCTGGCTTAGGAGGCCAGTGCCTTATCCATTAGGCCACTGGGGCTTTCCAGCTGCGCTCCATCAGAGCCTTTGCTCCACTGGTATCAAAGGAATGTTTTAAATGTCGGGATAGCCGGACAAAGCCACTGTGTTGAATTTTCGGGTCTCGGGCCCTGAGCTGGCAGAAAGCACTCCAGACTGACTGTGGCAGGTGAGCATGGCTATATTTCCTGATTTGAAATGTTTCCATGTCAGAAGATTGTTTGAAGAGGTGTTTGCATTTTACACGACAGTGTAAAGTGACGGGAAGATCAAGACTAAGTCAAGTGAACGTGTATATAAACGTGGAAGTGGCTACAGGTTCCCCACTCCGAAGCCCCCTCCACTCGCCGTTGTCAGCGCTGGCCCAGACTCTGAGGGAAATGGCGCGCGTCAACGCGCAGGAGAGGCATCTAAAAACTGGGCCTAGCAGAGGATGGTTTCGATCCATCGACCTCTGGGTTATGGGCCCAGCACGCTTCCGCTGCGCCACTCTGCTCTGCCTCAGTTCTGATTGCCCGCTCATTTCCATTAGCTCCAGTGCTCTCCTTGCAGTTTGATTGGATTGCAAGGCAGATTTGAGAAAATGCAGATGAGATGATCAGGACAAGTCAAAGGAGGTGCGTAGTCGGATACGGAAATGGCTGCACGTTCCCCAGTGAAAGCCTGCCGGTCGTAGTTTTCATTCCCGTGTCAGGCTGTGGGTTGTGAAAGGCAAAATGTGTGCGGCTCTACTATCGTGGCACCTAAAGGGTTAGCCTAGCAGAGGATGGTTTCGATCCATCGACCTCTGGGTTATGGGCCCAGCACGCTTCCGCTGCGCCACTCTGCTCCGCCTCACCCCAGATGGGACTCGAACCCACAATCCCTGGCTTAGGAGGCCAGTGCCTTATCCATTAGGCCACTGGGGCTTACCAGCTGCGCTCCATCAGAGCCTTTGCTCCACTGGTATCAAAGGAATGTTTTAAATGTCGGGATAGCCGGACAAAGCCACTGTGTTGAATTTTCGGGTCTCGGGCCCTGAGCTGGCAGAAAGCACTCCAGACTGACTGTGGCAGGTGAGCATGGCTATATTTCCTGATTTGAAATGTTTCCATGTCAGAAGATTGTTTGAAGAGGTGTTTGCATTTTACACGACAGTGTAAAGTGACGGGAAGATCAAGACTAAGTCAAGTGAACGTGTATATAAACGTGGAAGTGGCTACAGGTTCCCCACTCCGAAGCCCCCTCCACTCGCCGTTGTCAGCGCTGGCCCAGACTCTGAGGGAAATGGCGCGCGTCAACGCGCAGGAGAGGCATCTAAAAACTCGGCCTAGCAGAGGATGGTTTCGATCCATCGACCTCTGGGTTATGGGCCCAGCACGCTTCCGCTGCGCCACTCTGCTCCGCCTCACCCCAGATGGGACTCGAACCCACAATCCCTGGCTTAGGAGGCCAGTGCCTTATCCATTAGGCCACTGGGGCTTTCCAGCTGCGCTCCATCAGAGCCTTTGCTCCACTGGTATCAAAGGAATGTTTTAAATGTCGGGATAGCCGGACAAAGCCACTGTGTTGAATTTTCGGGTCTCGGGCCCTGAGCTGGCAGAAAGCACTCCAGACTGACTGTGGCAGGTGAGCATGGCTATATTTCCTGATTTGAAATGTTTCCATGTCAGAAGATTGTTTGAAGAGGTGTTTGCATTTTACACGACAGTGTAAAGTGACGGGAAGATCAAGACTAAGTCAAGTGAACGTGTATATAAACGTGGAAGTGGCTACAGGTTCCCCACTCCGAAGCCCCCTCCACTCGCCGTTGTCAGCGCTGGCCCAGACTCTGAGGGAAATGGCGCGCGTCAACGCGCAGGAGAGGCATCTAAAAACTGGGCCTAGCAGAGGATGGTTTCGATCCATCGACCTCTGGGTTATGGGCCCAGCACGCTTCCGCTGCGCCACTCTGCTCTGCCTCAGTTCTGATTGCCCGCTCATTTCCATTAGCTCCAGTGCTCTCCTTGCAGTTTGATTGGATTGCAAGGCAGATTTGAGAAAATGCAGATGAGATGATCAGGACAAGTCAAAGGAGGTGCGTAGTCGGATACGGAAATGGCTGCACGTTCCCCAGTGAAAGCCTGCCGGTCGTAGTTTTCATTCCCGTGTCAGGCTGTGGGTTGTGAAAGGCAAAATGTGTGCGGCTCTACTATCGTGGCACCTAAAGGGTTAGCCTAGCAGAGGATGGTTTCGATCCATCGACCTCTGGGTTATGGGCCCAGCACGCTTCCGCTGCGCCACTCTGCTCCGCCTCACCCCAGATGGGACTCGAACCCACAATCCCTGGCTTAGGAGGCCAGTGCCTTATCCATTAGGCCACTGGGGCTTACCAGCTGCGCTCCATCAGAGCCTTTGCTCCACTGGTATCAAAGGAATGTTTTAAATGTCGGGATAGCCGGACAAAGCCACTGTGTTGAATTTTCGGGTCTCGGGCCCTGAGCTGGCAGAAAGCACTCCAGACTGACTGTGGCAGGTGAGCATGGCTATATTTCCTGATTTGAAATGTTTCCATGTCAGAAGATTGTTTGAAGAGGTGTTTGCATTTTACACGACAGTGTAAAGTGACGGGAAGATCAAGACTAAGTCAAGTGAACGTGTATATAAACGTGGAAGTGGCTACAGGTTCCCCACTCCGAAGCCCCCTCCACTCGCCGTTGTCAGCGCTGGCCCAGACTCTGAGGGAAATGGCGCGCGTCAACGCGCAGGAGAGGCATCTAAAAACTCGGCCTAGCAGAGGATGGTTTCGATCCATCGACCTCTGGGTTATGGGCCCAGCACGCTTCCGCTGCGCCACTCTGCTCCGCCTCACCCCAGATGGGACTCGAACCCACAATCCCTGGCTTAGGAGGCCAGTGCCTTATCCATTAGGCCACTGGGGCTTACCAGCTGCGCTCCATCAGAGCCTTTGCTCCACTGGTATCAAAGGAATGTTTTAAATGTCGGGGTAGCCGGACAAAGCCACTGTGTTGAATTTTCGGGTCTCGGGCCCTGAGCTGGCAGAAAGCACTCCAGACTGACTGTGGCAGGTGAGCATGGCTATATTTCCTGATTTGAAATGTTTCCATGTCAGAAGATTGTTTGAAGAGGTGTTTGCATTTTACACGACAGTGTAAAGTGACGGGAAGATCAAGACTAAGTCAAGTGAACGTGTATATAAACGTGGAAGTGGCTACAGGTTCCCCACTCCGAAGCCCCCTCCACTCGCCGTTGTCAGCGCTGGCCCAGACTCTGAGGGAAATGGCGCGCGTCAACGCGCAGGAGAGGCATCTAAAAACTCGGCCTAGCAGAGGTTGGTTTCGATCCATCGACCTCTGGGTTAGGGGCGCAGCACGCTTCCGCTGCGCCACTCTACTCTGCCTCAGTTCTGATTGCTTGCTCATTTCCATTAGCTCCAGTGCTCTCCTTGCAGTTTGATTGGATTGCAAGGCAGATTTGAGAAAATGCAGATGAGATGATCAGGACAAGTCAAAGGAGGTGCGTAGTCGGATACGGAAATGGCTGCACGTTCCCCAGTGAAAGCCTGCCGGTCGTAGTTTTCATTCCCGTGTCAGGCTGTGGGTTGTGATAGGCAAAATGTGTGCGGCTCTACTATCGTGGCACCTAAAGGGTTAGCCTAGCAGAGGATGGTTTCGATCCATCGACCTCTGGGTTATGGGCCCAGCACGCTTCCGCTGCGCCACTCTGCTCCGCCTCACCCCAGATGGGACTCGAACCCACAATCCCTGGCTTAGGAGGCCAGTGCCTTATCCATTAGGCCACTGGGGCTTACCAGCTGCGCTCCATCAGAGCCTTTGCTCCACTGGTATCAAAGGAATGTTTTAAATGTCGGGGTAGCCGGACAAAGCCACTGTGTTGAATTTTCGGGTCTCGGGCCCTGAGCTGGCAGAAAGCACTCCAGACTGACTGTGGCAGGTGAGCATGGCTATATTTCCTGATTTGAAATGTTTCCATGTCAGAAGATTGTTTGAAGAGGTGTTTGCATTTTACACGACAGTGTAAAGTGACGGGAAGATCAAGACTAAGTCAAGTGAACGTGTATATAAACGTGGAAGTGGCTACAGGTTCCCCACTCCGAAGCCCCCTCCACTCGCCGTTGTCAGCGCTGGCCCAGACTCTGAGGGAAATGGCGCGCGTCAACGCGCAGGAGAGGCATCTAAAAACTCGGCCTAGCAGAGGTTGGTTTCGATCCATCGACCTCTGGGTTATGGGCCCAGCACGCTTCCGCTGCGCCACTCTACTCTGCCTCAGTTCTGATTGCTTGCTCATTTCCATTAGCTCCAGTGCTCTCCTTGCAGTTTGATTGGATTGCAAGGCAGATTTGAGAAAATGCAGATGAGATGATCAGGACAAGTCAAAGGAGGTGCGTAGTCGGATACGGAAATGGCTGCACGTTCCCCAGTGAAAGCCTGCCGGTCGTAGTTTTCATTCCCGTGTCAGGCTGTGGGTTGTGATAGGCAAAATGTGTGCGGCTCTACTATCGTGGCACCTAAAGGGTTAGCCTAGCAGAGGATGGTTTCGATCCATCGACCTCTGGGTTATGGGCCCAGCACGCTTCCGCTGCGCCACTCTGCTCCGCCTCACCCCAGATGGGACTCGAACCCACAATCCCTGGCTTAGGAGGCCAGTGCCTTATCCATTAGGCCACTGGGGCTTACCAGCTGCGCTCCATCAGAGCCTTTGCTCCACTGGTATCAAAGGAATGTTTTAAATGTCGGGATAGCCGGACAAAGCCACTGTGTTGAATTTTCGGGTCTCGGGCCCTGAGCTGGCAGAAAGCACTCAAGACTGACTGTGGCAGGTGAGCATGGCTATATTTCCTGATTTGAAATGTTTCCATGTCAGAAGATTGTTTGAAGAGGTGTTTGCATTTTACACGACAGTGTAAAGTGACGGGAAGATCAAGACTAAGTCAAGTGAACGTGTATATAAACGTGGAAGTGGCTACAGGTTCCCCACTCCGAAGCCCCCTCCACTCGCCGTTGTCAGCGCTGGCCCAGACTCTGAGGGAAATGGCGCGCGTCAACGCGCAGGAGAGGCATCTAAAAACTCGGCCTAGCAGAGGATGGTTTCGATCCATCGACCTCTGGGTTATGGGCCCAGCACGCTTCCGCTGCGCCACTCTGCTCCGCCTCACCCCAGATGGGACTCGAACCCACAATCCCTGGCTTAGGAGGCCAGTGCCTTATCCATTAGGCCACTGGGGCTTACCAGCTGCGCTCCATCAGAGCCTTTGCTCCACTGGTATCAAAGGAATGTTTTAAATGTCGGGATAGCCGGACAAAGCCACTGTGTTGAATTTTCGGGTCTCGGGCCCTGAGCTGGCAGAAAGCACTCCAGACTGACTGTGGCAGGTGAGCATGGCTATATTTCCTGATTTGAAATGTTTCCATGTCAGAAGATTGTTTGAAGAGGTGTTTGCATTTTACACGACAGTGTAAAGTGACGGGAAGATCAAGACTAAGTCAAGTGAACGTGTATATAAACGTGGAAGTGGCTACAGGTTCCCCACTCCGAAGCCCCCTCCACTCGCCGTTGTCAGCGCTGGCCCAGACTCTGAGGGAAATGGCGCGCGTCAACGCGCAGGAGAGGCATCTAAAAACTCGGCCTAGCAGAGGATGGTTTCGATCCATCGACCTCTGGGTTATGGGCCCAGCACGCTTCCGCTGCGCCACTCTGCTCCGCCTCACCCCAGATGGGACTCGAACCCACAATCCCTGGCTTAGGAGGCCAGTGCCTTATCCATTAGGCCACTGGGGCTTACCAGCTGCGCTCCATCAGAGCCTTTGCTCCACTGGTATCAAAGGAATGTTTTAAATGTCGGGATAGCTGGACAAAGCCACTGTGTTGAATTTTCGGGTCTCGGGCCCTGAGCTGGCAGAAAGCACTCCAGACTGACTGTGGCAGGTGAGCATGGCTATATTTCCTGATTTGAAATGTTTCCATGTCAGAAGATTGTTTGAAGAGGTGTTTGCATTTTACACGACAGTGTAAAGTGACGGGAAGATCAAGACTAAGTCAAGTGAACGTGTATATAAACGTGGAAGTGGCTACAGGTTCCCCACTCCGAAGCCCCCTCCACTCGCCGTTGTCAGTGCTGGCCCAGACTCTGAGGGAAATGGCGCGCGTCAACGCGCAGGAGAGGCATCTAAAAACTGGGCCTAGCAGAGGATGGTTTCGATCCATCGACCTCTGGGTTATGGGCCCAGCACGCTTCCGCTGCGCCACTCTGCTCTGCCTCAGTTCTGATTGCCCGCTCATTTCCATTAGCTCCAGTGCTCTCCTTGCAGTTTGATTGGATTGCAAGGCAGATTTGAGAAAATGCAGATGAGATGATCAGGACAAGTCAAAGGAGGTGCGTAGTCGGATACGGAAATGGCTGCACGTTCCCCAGTGAAAGCCTGCCGGTCGTAGTTTTCATTCCCGTGTCAGGCTGTGGGTTGTGAAAGGCAAAATGTGTGCGGCTCTACTATCGTGGCACCTAAAGGGTTAGCCTAGCAGAGGATGGTTTCGATCCATCGACCTCTGGGTTATGGGCCCAGCACGCTTCCGCTGCGCCACTCTGCTCCGCCTCACCCCAGATGGGACTCGAACCCACAATCCCTGGCTTAGGAGGCCAGTGCCTTATCCATTAGGCCACTGGGGCTTACCAGCTGCGCTCCATCAGAGCCTTTGCTCCACTGGTATCAAAGGAATGTTTTAAATGTCGGGGTAGCCGGACAAAGCCACTGTGTTGAATTTTCGGGTCTCGGGCCCTGAGCTGGCAGAAAGCACTCCAGACTGACTGTGGCAGGTGAGCATGGCTATATTTCCTGATTTGAAATGTTTCCATGTCAGAAGATTGTTTGAAGAGGTGTTTGCATTTTACACGACAGTGTAAAGTGACGGGAAGATCAAGACTAAGTCAAGTGAACGTGTATATAAACGTGGAAGTGGCTACAGGTTCCCCACTCCGAAGCCCCCTCCACTCGCCGTTGTCAGCGCTGGCCCAGACTCTGAGGGAAATGGCGCGCGTCAACGCGCAGGAGAGGCATCTAAAAACTCGGCCTAGCAGAGGTTGGTTTCGATCCATCGACCTCTGGGTTATGGGCCCAGCACGCTTCCGCTGCGCCACTCTACTCTGCCTCAGTTCTGATTGCTTGCTCATTTCCATTAGCTCCAGTGCTCTCCTTGCAGTTTGATTGGATTGCAAGGCAGATTTGAGAAAATGCAGATGAGATGATCAGGACAAGTCAAAGGAGGTGCGTAGTCGGATACGGAAATGGCTGCACGTTCCCCAGTGAAAGC